>NW_028258187.1:0-55000 GCF_053883595.1 Heterocephalus glaber | reverse complement strand
TTGGAATTGCATTTAACCTGATTCACACCACATGGTGGCTGTCTGCAGTGCTGAATTCTATAGCACCTCTTTAGGGGGCCTCTGTCGCGAATAGCACTTTTGCCCAGAAAGGTCGTGGAGGTTCTGCCGAAAGACAGGTGCTGGGAAGTCCTCAACATTGCCCTTAGATTACCTGGATACTGCAAGGCAAAGTCCCTCTTCAGTTTGATCTGGCAGCTTGCACTTCAGTTTTCCTACAAGCCTTCTTCTCATGCCAGGTCTCACCTGCAAGTGAATGGGAGGTTATGATAAACAGGGTGGTTCCTCCTCACAGGAAGGAGCTAAAGCACCATGAGTTTACCAGCGCCCTCCTCTCTTGGACTCACATCGACCACAGTCCCGAACCCATGCTAGCTGTCTGCAGTGCTGAATTCTGTGGCACATCTTTCTGAGGCCTCTCCCTGCAAATACCACTTTGACTTAAAACGTGCCTTGAGATTCTGCTGAAAGACAGGTGCTGGAAAGTCCTCCACTTTGCCCCAAGAAGAACTTGAAGTTACAGGCCAAATCTCCCTCTTCAGAATGATCTGGCAGTTTGCACTTCAGTTTCCATAGGAGCAGGCTTCTGGCACCAGCTCTCCCAGGCAAGTCAAAGGAAGGTTAGGATGGAAAAGTGCAGTTCCTCTCAGAGGAAGCAGCTAGAGCCCCGTGAGTTTGCCAGCGCGCTCCACTCTTGGGCGTACATTGAGCACAGTTCACGACACCTAGCTCTCTGCAGTGCTGAAATCTGTAGCACAATTTTAGGAGGCCTCCACTGCCACTAGCACTTTGGCCTAGAAAGGGCGTGGAGGTTCTGCTGGAAGACAGGTGCTGGGAAGTCCTCAACATTGCCCTTAGATCACCTGGATGCTGCAAGGTAAAATCCCTCTTCAGTTTGATCCGGCAGTTTGCACTTCAGTTTTCCTACAAGCAGGATTGCAGTCCCTTCTCGGAGGAAGCAGCTAGAGCCCTGTGAGCTTACCGCTGCCTTCCACCCGTGGAATGGCATTTAACCCGATTCACAACACATGGTGGCTGTCTGCAGTGCTGAATTCGGTAGCACCTCTTTAGCGGGCCTCTGCCGCGAATAGCACTTTTGCCCAGAAATGGCGTGGAGGTTCTGCTGGAAGACAGGTGATAGAAAGTCCTCAACATTGCCCTTAGATCACCTGGATGTTGCAAGGCAAAATCCCTCTTCAGTTTGTGTTGGGAGCAATACTACATAATTCTAGGGATAAATCATTTGGTTAGCCTAGTTCTCTTGCCTACAGCCCAGCTACAGAATAACTCCAGTTTGGCCTCCGGTCACAACTGAGACTTCAGTGATCCAGTGATGCTGTGATTCTCCAGGACAAGAAACATCCTGGGAGAACAAACATCTGCTCAGTTCCTCATTGTTCTTGGACTGATTAACATCTTGTTTGCCGGAGATGTACTGAACTCTCTGCAAGCCTTCCGTTACACCTTGTTTATCCCAATGTGAACTACTGAACTCTCTGCAAGTCATCTGTTACATTTGTTTCTCCCGATGTACTGAATAAAAGGTGTGGTAAGCTGGGGGCTTTTGTCTTTGCTGCCCAGAGCAGCACTGATCAGACCCAAAGCTCAGCTTCTTCTCGGTCTCATTTTTCTACCTTTCCTGTAATTCGCCGTGTGCTGCTGTGGCTCGCAGGAGACCAGGACTAACTGCAGAGGTTCTGGTAACGTCCCCTTCCCCTGTCCCCTACATTTGGTGCCCAACGTGGATATGAATCGGATCCAGGGGTGAACTCGCCTGTGAGACAAACTTGGAGTAAGAGAGACAGCACACGGATCTCCCAGGACGATTTCCGGACTAGGACGAGGGACACCGGTGGTAAGTGTGTCCAGCTGGGGGTAATTTTCTATCTTTGCTGAGTTATAACTATGGGTCAGTCTCTGTCAACAGAACGGCGTAACTTTGCCAAATTACTTAAGTCGCTATTAAAGCAAGCTATGTACCCAGTACCTAAGGGTGCTGTGAAGATTTGTTAAAAGACATGCAAATGTATGTCCCATCTTTTCCCCAGGAAGGGACAGCTTAACTTAATATCATGGGAACGTGTAGGTACCGCTCTCTGTGAGGCCTGGTAAAGGGGTAATTGTCTCTCCCCTGACCGCTCCCCACTTGGGCCTTAGTCCACTGAGGTCAGAGTTACTAGCCATATATTTGTGATTGAAAACTTCCCTCCCCAACCTCTTAATATTTTAAATGATTCCTCTTATACAGTTTGGTTGACTCAAGGACTAAGGAGCAATGGTCTACTCTACCTTAGAACCTAAATTATTAAACTTGTTTTTAAGATTACAAAAGGCCATATGTCAAAAAATTTCTCCTGCCTTAATAACGTGGGGGGAGAGGTTTCGCCCGTTGTCCCGGCCCGCGGGTAAGTCAACGGAGACCCTAGAGGGGGAGCGAGGATGAGAGGGGACAGGGGACACGAGAGATGGAGACAAGACAGGTTTCTGATCAAGTCTCGTTTATTGCAGGAGCTGCTACAACATATATACTGTAGAGCGAGAGGGGAGGAGCAAGGGGAGGGCACTGGGGCTACTTCCTTGTTGCCGGGTAGATCTGCAACAAGCCCGGGCATGTCCGTAATAGGCACTCAAGAATTCCAGCGGGGGGGGGCCAAGGCCCCCCACAGGTCCTCCCTTTAAAATTATAATTAGAAGAAAGGCGTCAGGAGAGCCAAGCCTGCGGGGGCTGAGCCTGTCTTGGGTCAGAGCAACAAACGTGTCTGCACCGTGCACCTTACCCGTCCTCGGTTAACCAGAGAATTAAAGCTCTGGCACCTGTCTTAGGCGGCGCACGAGGGCCTTTTTCATAGCATGGCACGCTTGCTCAGTTGCCTGTCATTGGCTTACCAGCCCTCTCACCAGGTACTCATCCTGATCAGCCATGGCTAACCGATTATAATGGACCTGTATGGGCGCTGTTTTTATTGCCTCGATTTGGGCTTTTAGGAAGGCCACGATTTTGTTATAAAGTATGGGCCCTAAAAAAATGAGCAAGAGTAGACCCAATAGAGGCCCCAACAAAGGGAGGAGATAGGGGAGAAAACCATTGAGGCCAGTCCAAAGGGGATTTTGTATGAGTTCTTGTCTTCTGTTCAAATCTTCTTGAAGTTCGCGAATTTTTCCCCTGACGATCCCAGATTTGTTGGCATAAAAACAGCAATGTTCATTTAAGGCTAGACTGTGAATAAGAGAGTTAAGCTACCCTGATTAAGCTTTTGAAGATAACCAATGTGGACATGCTACAATAACATATTCAGAACTTAACCAATATGAACGTTTTGTAACAACATATTCAGTGCTTAAATATCAAGGACAACCAATACAATCAATTTATAACATATTTAGATAATATTCATTGTGATATGTCTCCCATAAGATTATATAATATAAAATTTACTAGGGGGTCCCTTTAATGAATTAAGACCAGAATAATCATTTTCTGGGTGGCCACTTCTATATTCATCAAAGGGAGTTCCCATCTATAATCGTTTTGACAAACAATTAAGAATATATATCTTTTTATTTTATAACTGTTAATTGCAATTTGATTGTTGTGTGTGGGTGACAATGCACGTCACTTTCATAAAATAAATTTCAGTGGTACTTTGATCAATTAACAACCTGGGAAGAAAAGCATGTCTTTAGTTTAGTAATATTATCTATAAGTCAATTTAACAATAGGCGAATATCCTTTGAAGAGGAAGGAACATATTGAGCTCAACTGTACGAACACAAACAACAGACAATAGACAAACATATAAGACAGCGTACAAAACTAGGGTGGACCCAAACACAACTAGCCAAATTGAATTATACTATACTCTTGATGATTATTAGATTGTAATTGTAGGCACCATTGTTAACTGGTTAAGATTGGACAACGTCAGGTCATCGGCATCATCAGCACGCCTATCAACTTGTTTTACTAGGCGTTCTGGGAGCCACCTGGCTGACTTCATTTCCTTGGAGTAAATACACACCGATCCTCGGCCCCAGATAAGTACAGGATCGGGCCCGTGCCATGAGTGGTCCAGGGGGTCTTTCCACATCACCGAGGCAAATTGTCGTTGCGTCTCTGGTTGCCAGAAACGATTGGCTGCAGATAAACCTTTGGCATCCAAATTTAAGAAGTTAAGAATAAATAGTGCATGTGACATCAGGTTTCTAGGAGACCCCTTGGTAGGGTACCATTCCCCCTTTTTTATTTTGTCTAAAGTAATTTTGAGTGTGAGATTAGCCCTTTCTATAATGCCTTGTCCCTGAGGATTATATGGGATTCCCGTTATGTGTGTTATTTCAAATTGTTTGCAAAACTTTGAGAAGCCAGAGCTGGTATAGCCTGGACCATTGTCTGTTTTAATTTGTTGTGGACATCTAAGTACTGAGAAGGCAACTAGAAGGTGGGCAATTACATGTTTAGTAGCCTCCCCGGATTGTAGGGTGGCAAATACAAATCCAGTATATGTATTAATGTTGACATGTATATATTTAAAATTTCCAAATTTAGGGTAATGTGTGACATCCATATAGTGTATAACATACATTTGGGCCCAAGATTTATGTACGGCCTGAATAGCTGAAGCTACAAAGGACTGGCTCAATGGGCTGTACAATACCTGTAGAGTGTTTACCTAGCCCTTTGCCTGGAATGTACCCATTTTTAAACATCTGTGTAGTGACAATTTCATTGGGGCTGGAAATAATTATCCCCATTTGTGATAATAGGTCTCTCCCCCATAAATTAATGGGTAACCCTGAGATGATATAAGGTTGAATGGTGCCCTGATTACCATCTTGGTCCCTCCAGGTCAGATCTTTGGCACTTTGTTTAGGATTTTGACTCTGCCCTATACCCTTGAGATGGGTGAGGGTGTCCTTCAATGGCCACGCCTGAGGCCAATCCTCTCCCTTTATGATAGTTACGTCAGCCCCAGTGTCTACCAATCCAGAAAACTGTCTCCCATCTAACCACAAGGTCATGAGAGGCTTTTGTGCTGAAAGTATCTCTGACCAGTAGACATCGGATGAGCTGAATCCCTGGCTGCCTCGGTCATTGTTAAGAGCCTTATTAGAGGTAGAGAGAAGGGGAAGGAGTAACAATTGAGCAAATCTTTGGCCTGATTGAATGGTGTTAATAACTTTGGGGGAAGAAACCATAACTTTAATTTCCCCAGAGTAGTCACTATCAATCACTCCTGGGTAAACCAGCAGCCCATTCATGGTACTGCTGCTTCGGCCTATTACAAGGCCAAAGGTCTCCTTAGGTAAGGGTCCAAAGACTCCCGTAGCAAGGGCCTGAACTCCCATTTCTGGGGTCAATACTGTGTGGGCGGTGGCACTGAGGTCCAATCCGACACTTCCTTTTGTGGCTCTGACAAGGTCTGAAATGGATTGCTGTTTATTGGAGCAAAATTGAGCGCCCCGTAAATTTGCTTGGAATTGGGGGCCCGGGGCTGGCCCCCCTTCCCGTTTCCCGAATTTGAACCCTGGGGAGGGGGGAGGGGTCGGCCCTGGGCATCAGTTTTGGATCGGCACTCACTCGCCCAATGCCTTCCCCGATTGCATCGGGGGCAGGGCCCTGGGGGCGGAGCGTTGGGGCCCTGCATTTTAGCGGTCAGGCATTCTCTAGCAAAATGGCCGGTGGCCCCACACCGGAAGCACTTATTGCCGACGTGGCGCTGCAGGAATTGTTTGACTGTGAAGCCTTGCATGGCAGCTGCCATGGCAAGGCCCTGTTGGTAGGCGGCCCCAATCTCAGAGCAAAGGCGAATGTAGCCGGAAAGGTCAGTTTTCTTTTTATAGGGGCGGATAGCGGCCTGACAAGCGGCGTTGGCGTTCTCAAAAGCAAGCTGTTTAACGAAATCCGTCCCTGTCTCCGCGCTCCCAAAAATCCGGCCTGCCGCCGTGAGAAGGCGGTGGACAAAGTCCGCAAACGGCTCGTCCGGGCCCTGCCGGATATTAGTGAGGGAGGCACTCACGTCTCCTTTGGAAGGGAGTTTTCTCCAGGCCCTAGTGGCTGCAGTCTGAATCTGGGCATACAACCCCACGTCAAATTGCATTTGTTGGTCGTTAGCGGCATAGGCCCCCTCCCCAAGAAGCATGTCAAGCACCCAACCATTCCCCGCCTGAGCATTGCGTCTAGCGGTCTCTCGACAATTCTCAACATACTCAGATTTCCATAATAAGTAGTCACCTCCTGTAAGGGTGGCACGGGCCAGAGTCTGCCAATCAATTGGGGTGAGCCAATTTTCTGCCACCGATTCTAGAATAGCCATGGTGTAAGGTGCAGTGGCCCCGTACTGAGCCGCAGCCATTTTAAGCTCTTTAATAACCTTAAAATCAAAGCCGCTATGGTGTCTCCATGCCTGACCCTGTGCGTCAACAGTCTCAGTGACAGGGAAGGCTTCCACGGGCTCAAGTTCTAGGGGTACCCTTGACCCAGACGGCACCCTGGGGGTCGCCCCTCTAATGGGGGGTCGTGGCTTATGGGTGTCCTCTCTAGGGACATTTTCATGAGCCTTGCCTGTTCTTAAGCCTTCAAGCTGGGTAATAAGGTCTTGATGTTCCTTTTCTAACCTTATCTGTTTTTTTAGAAATTCTATTTTGTCCCAGAGTTCCTTTTAGGGATCAACAACAGGGCATGTCAAAGCGGGCGCAATGGGAGTGTTGGGTTCTGGAAGATAAGGAGGCGGACATTGAACTACGGGTGGCCAATCAGGATTGTGATATCTGGTTGCCTCCTCCTCAAGATTGGTCCAGTCAGCCTCCCCCGGACCGTTCTGTGGGAAGGGGGGGTTTCTGAAGTGTCGGAGGGAAGGCTACAAGGCTGGTTCCTCCTTAACAGGCGGGGCGGGGTTAGAGGCAGGGGCTGAAAGAGCGGGGGCGGAAGCTGAGGAGCGCTGAAGCTTTTTTTTTTTTTAAAAGGCTTGGAAGAGGCAGAGCCCGCCTGTAAGCCCTCATCAATAACATTTTGTTTTTCCTTGTCTAAGTCATCGTCGCTATCAAAAGACATCAAGTCTTCTCCTTCATCCTTTGAAGGAGTCCCGTCCCGCAGGGGCTCGGGCCTCGGCGCCATCTTGGCGTCCCGCAGGGTATTTACAAACTCCTCACTCTGAGGGAGAGTGATCGACCCTTCCTCCGATTGGAGAGCTATCTCCCCGACCTGGATGGCTTGAGCCACCACCGGATCTTTGGTTTTCTGAGAGATAATGTCATTAATAAGATTCCAATAAGAAAATGCAGTGATCGGGACCTTTCCTGGTCCGCAAGTAGCATAATAATCTTTAAGGGCCTCCCCTACTCTTTTCCATCACCTCTCGTCAATGGTACCCTTGGCGGGAAACCAAGGGCAGAGATCTCTAATATAATAAAAAAATTTCAGCAATTGTTTGACTGTAACCTTTACCCCTCGTGCCTGTAATGTCTTCTTGAGACCTTGCACAAACAGTTCATGCTGACTAATGCCCTGTCCCATAATCGCTGCTCAACTTACTGAGGTGCGAAAAAGACGGCAGGTTTACGTCAATTGCAAGCCTCTCCTGTGTTGAGTGTGCTCTTTGTTCCTCAATCTTAATCTTAGGGCCCCTGAGCAGCGTCCTTCACTGGATCCCCCGTTCTCTGTGCCCCACGTTGGGCGCCACTTGTCCCGGCCCGCGGGTAAGTCAACGGAGACCCTAGAGGGGGAGCGAGGATGAGAGGGGACAGGGGACACGAGAGATGGAGACAAGACAGGTTTCTGATCAAGTCTCGTTTATTGCAGGAGCTGCTACAACATATATACCGTAGAGCAAGAGGGGAGGAGCAAGGGGAGGGCACTGGGGCTACTTCCTTGTTGCCGGGTAGATCTGCAACAAGCCCGGGCATGTCCGTAATAGGCACTCAAGAATTCCAGCGGGGGGGGCCAAGGCCCCCCACAGCCCGTGCCCTAACAGATAATGAAAACATCTTGTGGCTGCCCTCCTGGAATGTGAGACCGTGGGTCACGCTGGTGGAACCGCCAACATCTCACAGAATCAATGATAGCACCCTGGCTGAAAGCGATGAGCCAGCTGCACCTCAGGGACCCACCTCACCAGCGACAACCAACAAATCCATGGCAGGGTCCAGGACTGAGATGATGCCACCAGAGGAATGATAATTATAGATTTATGGTAAAAAATTTATGAAGGTGGGGGACAACTTCAAAATGCTCCTTTTATATTTACAGGTATAAAAGCGCTTTCATTCCTTCTGATTCTAATCTCGAGATCTCTGTTAATTGATTATTCCAAAGTTTTTGACCAGTCATACAATTATAAATCTAATAATCATAAAAAGGATATTACGATTCAATTTGGCTAAATATATTTGAGTGCACTCTAATTTTGTAAATTGTCTTATATGTTTGTCTGTTGTCTGTTGTTTGTCTGTTTGTACAGTTGAGCTCAATTTTTTTTTTCTCTTTTCCTTTTCACCTTTTAAAAAAAACTTTTTTTTAAAAAAGATATTCACCTATTGTTAAATTCGCTTACAGATAAATGTTACTAAATTAAAGGCATGCCTTCCTTCCCAGGTTGCTAACTGATCAAAGTGCCACCGAGATTTATTTTATAAAAGTAATTTATATTGTCAACTACATGCAATAATCAAATTGCAATAAGCAGTTGTAAAATAGAAAGATATATATATTCTTATTCTTTGTTTGTCAAAATAGAGACTGTGGGTCCTCCCTTTGGTGAATAAAGAAGTGGCCACCTGGAAAATAATTATTCTGGTCTTAATTCACTAAAGGGACCCCCCTAGTAATTTTTATAATCTTATGGGAGACACACCACAACAAATATTGTCTCAATGTGTTATTATAAATTGATTACATTGGTTATCATTGAAGCTTAAATTCTAAATATGTTATAAATTGATTACATTGGTTGTCATTGAAGTTTAAATTCTAAATATGTTATAAATTGATTACATTGGTTATCATTGATGTTTAAGTGCTAAAAATGTGATTGTAAAATGTTTACATTGGTTACGTTCTGAATATGTTATTGTAATATGTCCACATTGGTCATCTTCAAAAGCTTAATTTCTGTGTCATAAAAAAGAGTGTTATTAGAAAGATGGTTTTGGTACCAAACTACAGTGAAGAACATAAGGTTTTATGTAACTGTGATATTTATTACTGCTCCTTTTCTGGTGTACAAAATGTATTCATGCCCTCTAATTGTATGGGTCTTCTAACATTGTTTATGGTAATAACCTTTTGATTCAGGTATTTGCCCTTCTCTTATGCTCCAGCCACCTATGAAAATAGGCACACTTGTAGGCTGATATATTTTCCTTAGATGACGTCCTATAAAAAGATAGCTACTCAGGGATCCAACCACAACAGCAACTATCATTGGCAATAATAACAGTTTAACTATATTTTTATTCCAAAATGCTTATATCCAGGTAAAATTATAATAGTTGAGTTCACTACTCCTCTTACAATGCTAATGTTATTGATCTTCTCTTCTGGGTGTTCAACAACCAAAGTTTAGAGACCAAAACTGAAGAGGTATTTGGGCTAAGAAGGCAGCCAATATTTTGGCCCTGGCCCTACAAGGTCAACAACAATAACAAAAAGATCCAGGACATGAGGGAACCATCTCTGAGATCCTGCATTTTTGGTGAGTCATCCAACCTCCTGAGCAGGGAGGTTGCTGAACACCAAAACAGTAAAGATCCAACAAAAAGTGTGCCAAAGGAATGTCACCTGGAGGAAAAAAATCTCCCATGCTTTCGCAGGAAGCAACATGGTCAAGCAAGGCCGTGATATATCCTTATGGCTGACACTGACAGAGGAGCTAAGAGGCTCTATGCATGGTTCCAAGACAGTGCCTGTGGAGACTTAATTGACCTTGTCAGATAACAAGAGATTGATTTTATTTAATATAGGTCTCACCGTAACTTGGTCTTAAACACCCAGTAGAAAAGTATAACTAAAGACAATAGTTATTTGAGTTCAACAAAAGTTTTATGTTTTTAAACCCAATGTTTACAAACAAATTGTTAGATTTTTTAATCCTTTTACAGTCCCAATCCAGAAAGGTTATGCTTATTATAGACAGCTAAGCCAGTCAAACTATAGATCCTCACACAACATAGGGACAAGCCATTGTTGGGTGTGCTTGCTTTTCATAAAACTCCTTCACGTAAAACAAAAAGAAAGGGAGATATGTTGGGAGCAATACTACATAATTCTAGGGATAAATCATTTGGTTAGCCTAGTTCTCTTGCCTACAGCCCAGCTACAGAATAACTCCAGTTTGGCCTCCGGTCACAACTGAGACTTCAGTGATCCAGTGATGCTGTGATTCTCCAGGACAAGAAACATCCTGGGAGAACAAACATCTGCTCAGTTCCTCATTGTTCTTGGACTGATTAACATCTTGTTTGCCGGAGATGTACTGAACTCTCTGCAAGCCTTCCGTTACACCTTGTTTATCCCAATGTGAACTACTGAACTCTCTGCAAGTCATCTGTTACATTTGTTTCTCCCGATGTACTGAATAAAAGGTGTGGTAAGCTGGGGGCTTTTGTCTTTGCTGCCCAGAGCAGCACTGATCAGACCCAAAGCTCAGCTTCTTCTCGGTCTCATTTTTCTACCTTTCCTGTAATTCGCCGTGTGCTGCTGTGGCTCGCAGGAGACCAGGACTAACTGCAGAGGTTCTGGTAACGTCCCCTTCCCCTGTCCCCTACAAGTTTGGTCCGGCAGTTTGCACTTCAGTTTTCCTACAAGCCTTCTTCTCTCGCCTGGTCTCACCTGCAAGTGAATTGGAGGTTATGATAAACAGGGCAGTTCCTCCTCACAGAAAGGAGCTAGAGTGCCGTGAGTTTACCAGTGCCCTCCTCTCTTGGACATACATCGACCACAGTTCCGAACCCATGCTAGCTGTCTGCATTGCTGAATTCTGTGGCACATCTTTCTGAGGCCTCTCCTCGTGAATAGCACTTTGGCCTAAAAAGTGCCTTGAGATTCTGCTGAAAGACAGGGGTCAGAAAGTCCTCAACTTTGCCCTAAGAAGACCTTGATGTTAGAAGCCAAAACCACTCTTCACAATGATCCAGCAATTTGCACTTCAGTTTTCCTAGAAGCATACTTCTGTCTCCAGCTCTCCCATGCAAGGCAAAGGAAGTTTATGATAAAAAAGTGCCGTTCCTTCTCAGAGGAAGCAGCTAGAGCACTGTGAGTTTACCAGTGTACTCCACTGTTGGACTTCCATTTAGCACAATTGACAACACATTCTAGCTGTCTGCATTGCTGAATTCTGTAGTACATCTTTAGGAGGAATCTAGTGAGAATAGCACTTTTGCCTAGAAAGTGCATTGAGATTCTGCTGAAACACAGGTGCTGGAACGTCCTCAACTTTACCCTCAGAATAACTTGATGTTAGAAGCCAAAATCACTCTTCAGAATTATCTGGCAGTTAGTACTTCAGTTATGCTGAAAG
Organism: Heterocephalus glaber; assembly: GCF_053883595.1. Classification (NCBI taxonomy): domain Eukaryota; kingdom Metazoa; phylum Chordata; class Mammalia; order Rodentia; family Bathyergidae; genus Heterocephalus; species Heterocephalus glaber. The sequence continues at coordinate 43,469 of NW_028258187.1, read as the reverse complement.
CATTCTTCTAGCTCCAGCTCTCCCATGTAAGTGAATGGAAGGTTAGGATAAAAAGTGCAGTTCCTTCTCTAAGAAATCAGCTAGAGCACTGTGAGTTTACCAATGGACTCCCCATTTGGTAATACATGCAACACCGTTCAAAACACATTCTAGCTGTCTGCACTGCTGAATTTTGGAGCACATCTATATGAGGCCTTGACCATGAATAGCACTTTGGCCCTGAAAGTGCACTGAGGTTCTGCTGAATGACAGGTCCTTGTAAGTCCTCAAATTTGCCCTTAAAAGTGCTTGATGTTAGAAGCGAAAATTACACTTCAGAATTATCCGGCAGTTTGCACTTCAATTTTCGTAAAAGCTTTTTTCTCGCGGCAGCTCTCTCATGCAAGTGAAAGGGAGGTTAAGATAAAAAGTGCAGTTCCTTCTCAGAGAAAGGAGCTAGAGCGCTGTGAGTTTACAAGCCCACTCCACTCTTGAACTTACATTTAACGAAATTCACAACACATCCTAGCTGTCTGCAGTGCTGAATTCTGTAGCACATCTTTTTGAGGCTTCTACTGTGAATACCACTTTGGCCTAGAAAGTGCATTGAGATTCTGCTGAAAGACAGGTGCTGGAAAGTCCTCAACTTTGCCCTTAGAATAACTTGATGTTTGAAGCCAAAATCACTCTTCAGAATGATCCGGCAGTTTGCACTTCTGTTCTCCTACAAGCATTCTTCTAGCTCCAGCTCTCCCATGGGAGTCAATGGAAGGTTACGATTAAAAGTGCAGTTCCTTCTCAAAGAAAGCAGCTAGAGCACTGTGAGTTTACCAGTGCACTCCACGTTCGGACTTACATCCAACACCATTCAAAACACATTCTAGATGTCTGCATTGCTGAATTCTGTACACATCGCAAATAGCACTGTGGCCTAGAAAGTGCATTGAGTTTCTGCTGAAAGACAGGTGCTGGAAAGTCCTGACCTTTGCCCTTAAAAGAGCTTGATGTTAGAAGCAAAACTCACTCTTCAGACCTGTCTATGAGTTTGCACTTCAATTTTCCTACAACCGTTCTTCTCCACCAGCTCTCACACGCAAGTGAATGGAACGTTATGGTCAAAAGTGTAGTTCCTTCTCAGAGAAAGGAGCTAGAGCGCTGTGCCTTTGCCAGTGCACTCCACTCTTGGACATACATTGAACACAATTCAAAACACATTCTAGCTGTCTGCATTGCTGATTTCTGCAGCACAATTTTTGAGGCCTCTTGTGTGAAGAGCACTTTGGCCTAGAAAGGGCATTGAGATTCTGCTGAAAGACAGGTGTTGGAAAGTCCTCATCTTTGCCCTAAGAAAAACTTGATGTTAGAAGCCAAAATCACTCTTTAGAATGATCCGCCAATTTGCACTTCAGTTTTCCTACAAGCATGCTTCTGGCACCAGCTCTCCCATGCAAGGCAAAGGAAGGTTATGATTCTAAAGTGCAGTTCCTTCTCAGAGGAAGCAGATAGAGCACTGTGAGTTTACCCATGCACTCCAAGTTCGGAATTACATGCAACACCATTGAAAACACATTCTAGCTGTCTGCATTGCTGAATTCTGAAGAACAACTTTTTGAGGCCTCTAGTGTGAAGAGCACCTTTACCCAAGAAGTGCATTGAAATTCTGCTGAAAGACAGGTGCTGGAAAGTCCTCAACTTTGCCCTAAGAAGAACTTGAGGTAAAAATGTAGGTATACTTAATTTTATGTGTAATGAAGTTTGACAGTTATAATTTTCTGACAAGAAGACTTCTCTAATCCAAAAATGTAGAATGCATTCATTTTGTATAGGATCCTTTATGTTGAAAATAACGTCAGAAACTGTTTTTTTCGAGTCAAGAAAAGTTATACCTGTCAGTATTGCTATGAAAGAGCCACTCTTATCATTGAACATATTCCAAAAGAGGAAAATGTAACCACACAGACTTTGAGCTAGCTACCAGATACTACTCATGTATATTGAGTTGATCCATAGGTGACAGCCAGAATTCAACACATTTTACCTTGAAAAAGGGAAGCCAAATTGGCCCAGGGATTTAGCTCAGTGGCTCTGGCGCCAGCCTTGCAAGCGCCAGGTACCGAGTTCAATCCCATGCATGAAAAAAGAAAAAAAAAAAAGTGGTCCTTAATTGTTCATTCTTTTTTTGTGTGTGTGTGAGTGTGCCAGGGATTGACATTGAGACCTTGCTCTTGTGAGACAGGCGCCAGAAGCACTGAGCTAAACACTGGCCCCATTAATGATCATATTACCTCAAAGGAAATGAGAAAAGTGAATAAGAAAATAAAATTAATGTTCCATGGAAATAGCTGAATGATAGAAACTGTTGATTTATCAGACAAATGGGAATGCACGTGACCTCAAACTTAGAAGGAAAAGTTAGAAAAGATTTTCTTCTGCGATGCAAATTATAAAATATTAGTTCACAACTATTAGTGTGAATTTTTGGTGCTGTTTTCATGGAGGGCATGTCACTTTTCCAAAAATAACATTAAATATGCTGTAGTGTGAAAGTGAAAGAATGAGTTTGATCTATAAATTACAACCCAGGTCCCAAAATGAGCTTCTCAAATCACTAACATTTTTATAAAGGCATTTCTAGGTGGATACTGCCTATATCTTGCATCACAAAGGCCCCAGGGTTATGTCACCATTGCATGTCAACTCTTGGGCATTCCGTGCCTTCAGTAAAACCCTCTGTGTCTTTCTCTGGCCCCAGCTGAACACTATTCCTACCTTCTTGCCCTATCTAAAATCCTGCTCTACCTCCAAGTATCCTGCTTTGGGAGCCTTCTAGGGCAAGTGCCCTTTTCCTTCCCACATTCCCTCCTCCTACTAGACCTCGAAGTGCAATAGCTGTGGGAGTTTTTTCCTCAGTGCCGCTTCTGGGTCCCTTTCCCGCCCGACTTTCATACAATCACTCTCCTTTTAATCTTCTGTCATCAGATTATCTCCCATTACTTTTCTTTCTTTTATCATTAAATTAATTCTCCACTCACTTTCATCTGCTGTTATTTTCCCTTTGTCCCACTATCTTTTCATTCCACTCTGGACACTTGTCTTCATTCCTGATGACCTTACCACATGGGTGATCCTTTTCCTAGCTAACATTTCAAATCTTTCATCTCTTTTTCAGTTGGACCCGTGCTTTCGTAGTTCATTTAAACGGACAGGCCTTCAAAACCTCAATTTCAAACTGTTCACTATTGATCCCACTACTCAGGTACCTTTCACAACACTACTCCAACATGTTTTTCACTCCTCTAACCTCTCTAAGACCAAGAGTTAATTCGACTCCCTTTTCATAGTCTGTGGCATATTCTTTTCATATCAAACAGGAGGATTCATGCTTTGTCCACTGTCCTCAAAGCCACAATATTTTCTCATTTCTCCCATTGTCACCTCAGGGAAACAAATATGAAAAACTGAGTATTCTCACAAGTGAATAAACCTAGGCTAGGTGTGCATGGACCCCTATTGCGTGCCTTCCTTCCATTTAGAACACACGTCCTCTTCTTTGGGGTGTCTTAGTTTCATTCTGCTAATTGGGCACATTAGTTCCGTCAACTACCAGGACAAACCAGGAGGCTTGGAAACCTGTACGTTTATTCTTAAAGAGTTACGGAGAGTAGAACTCCAAAATCAAGTTGTCAACAGGATTGCTTCCCTCTGGAGTCTCACAGAAGTGTGTGCTACAGGCCTCTCGGTCATATCTTCTGGCAGATTCTTGCAATTCTTACCATTTGGCTTCTGGATTCATCACTCCAATCTCTGCCTCCTTCTCTCTTAGTCTGGCTCTGTATTCAACTTTCCCTTTCCTTAGAAAGCACCGCGAATTGGATTAAGAGACCACATCATTCCAGGATGACCTCATTTTGTTTTACTATTTATTGAATTCTTTCTTCATTCATTTGCATTTTTGGGTGCCAGAGATCGAACTCGGGCCTTCCCGCTTGCAAGGCGGGCGGCAGAACCACTGAGCTAAATCCCCGGCCCACGACCTCATTTTCAATTGACTCCATTTTGAAAGATGTAAAGACACTATTTCAAACTAAGACCATGTTCAATGTTGTCAGAAAAATGAAAATACGACATGTTCTTACTCCTTTGTGGGAGCAAAAATTACAGTTTGATCCTACAGAAGTCAAGAGGGGAATAAACTTCCATATAAAATAAGGAGTCAGAAAAATTAAGAGTGGTTGGAGAATGGGTATACAAAACATTTACCCTGCGAGGGGTACTTAGGTTAGTTGTGTTGTGGCTAGAACTCTCGACTAAATATTTTATCATCTGTTAAAAACAACAAAAAGATAAGAAGCTGAAGTATCATGTCACACGGAAATGATAAATTTAGGAAGAATGGAAATGCCAATGACTCTGCTTGGTTGTTATAGAGGGTATGCATACAGCACATTATTATTTTGTATTCTCCAACTATATAAAATATTTTGTGTCCATTAAAACTTTCTTTCAAAGATGGAGTGCTATGCAAGATAAAAGAAAGGCAGTTGTCTTTCAGAAATACATACTAAACGCTTTCAAAGCCTCCTTTCAGAGGCAACTGGGTAAGGAGAAATTGGAGAAGATATGTACACAGGCAATAAGGTGAATAGGGGATAGTTCCATCTGGATTATTTGACGTATTTTGAATCACATCATTTTTCAAAAAGCAAAGCAATGGAAACCGGATTTTTTTCCCACACTTCTACTCATAAGAAATCCACAGAACTCTTTCAGGATTTTGCTGAGTAGGATATTGTGGGAATCAAGAAATAAGGAAATGATAACATTTTGATTGCCAAAAACTGTGCTAAGAAATTTGTATTTCTTTACTGAAGTTATAAATTATCATGTCATCTATCTACATGCATATATATATGATAAAATAAAACATATACTAGAAAAATTATTCAATGAGATTTGAATTTAAAAGGGTTTAGTACTTTTCAATTTAAAATGTGCTAACATCTTAGTGACATTAACGAATGGATTCTAATGAATGACTTCTTCTGGGGTCTGAAAGTTGCACTGTGAGAGGTCACATGGCATACATATAAAGAAAAATCACTGTCTATCTGCCATAATAAGGGTTTTCATTTCCTTCATGAAAATATTCACCTTTACAAATTTCCAGCCAGGCACAATTTGATAATTTGTTCTAGCTCAGCTCTGTCTCTATAATTTTAGATAGCTATATACATAGCTGGATAATAAATCTAAGTATTAGATTAATAGACATTTTTGCTTTGTTCCATTGACATTATCAGAGAATAGGACACCTTCCAATGAGTTTGGAAAAAATATTACTAATAACATACGCAACACTTTAGGGCCAAAGCCTGAACGTGACGAAAATGCACTGGATTAAAGCTGCTCTGGGTAAGGGAGCTATGTAGAGTATTCTAGTTTCCTTATATCTCATGTAATTTTCACCTTCATCAAAGCACATACATGTGCACATACCTGTGGCCCCCCACACACCCTAAAAACTCATGTAAAAATAGGGTGACAGAAAATAAATGATTGCTCTTATCAGATAAAGCCAAAAAATAACTGACAGAATCTCTCCGAACAAGATGTTAAAACGTACGGAAACCCATCCACACTAAAAGGTAACTGCTCTGTGTTGCCCTTTAAATTTTGGTACTTCACAATCTCTTTATGACGTCATCCCTCCACATCAGCAGGGTGGACATCTAATGCTGAAGTTCTGGCCACAGATAAGAAGAGGAAAAGTCTCTTCCACTGCTGTAAGTCTTCTGTGTGATATCTTCTCGTATTTCTAATGACTACCGGCTCTATTTAGTTATATATTGATATATTTGAATAGACCGAACGTTGGTTCGTGATAGCTTTAGAGATCATTCAGATCCAAATTTTAGTGTACACGTATCATGTGTCCATTCTGGATTAGGTGTTTTTCTGTGAATTTCAGTCAGATCGTGTTCTTTTGCCATACCATGCCATAGGACCTGGACGACTATCTTTTCGAATCTCAGTATTTCTCTCACGATATCTTCTTTTAAAAATGATGAAAGCAATGGATGTATGCAAAGCTACTTTGTCATGTCAAGCAGAATACCATAGAGTAAGATTGTGGTATCCGATGAAAAGGTTGCTATACTTACTTTTAGGTGTCATGAAAGTTGGACCGTTATCACTTTCTGACAAGAAGACTCGTCTCATCCAAAAGTGTTGAATGCGTTCATTTGGTATAGGATCCTTGATGTTGAAAATCACGCCCAAAACTGTTTTCTTGGACTCAAGGAAGGTTCTCCCTATCGGTATGGCATGGAGAGAGCCGCTCTTCTCGTTGAACATATTCCAAAAGAGCAAACTGTAACCCTCCGGACTTTGAGCTGGCTCCCAGCTACTACTCACCTAGACTGAGTTGCTCCCCAGGTGACAGCCAGAATGCAACACATTTGAAGGGCAAAACGGCGAGCCCGGGCGGCGCGGCCATTTAGCTCAGAGTTTCTGGCGCCGTCCTCACAAGTGCAAGGTTCCGAGTTCGATCCCCTGCAGGGAAAAAGACGGAAAAAAACAAAACAAAAACAAGCAAAGTCCAACTGTAATTATTCGTTTCTGGTTTCCTTTTTCTTTTTCTTTTTGTTTTCTTGGTGCCGGGGATCGACCTAAAAAAACAATCATATACTACACTCTTTTAAGCTCAAATCTCATTGAAGAATCTTTCTAGTATGTGTTTTATTTTATTATATATATATATATATAGGCATGTAGATAGATGACATGATCATTTATAACTTCAGTAAAGAAATACAAATTTCTAAGCACAGTTTTTGGCAATCAAAATGTTATCATTTCCTTATTTCTTGATTCCCACAATATCCTACTCAGCAAAATCCTGAAAGAGTTCTATGGATTTCTTATGAGTAGAGGTGTGGGGAAAAAAAAGAAAAAAAAACCCGGTTTCCTTCGCTTTGCTTTTTAAAAAATGATGTCATTTAGAATATGTCAAATGATCCAGATGGAACTATCCCCTATTCACCTTATTGCCTGTGTACATATCTCCTCCAATTTCTCCTTACCCAGTTGCTTCTGAAAGAAAGCTTTGAAAGCGTTTAGTATGTATTTCTGAAAGACAGCTGTCTTTCTTTTATCTTGCATAGCGCTCCATATTTTAAAGAAAGTTTTAAGGGACACAAAATATTTGGATATAGTTGTAGAATACAAAATCATAATGTGCTGTATGCATACCCTCTATAACATCCAAGCAGAGTCACTGGCATTTCCATTCTTCTAGCCACTTACGTTACATCTGTTCCTCTGTCACATGCAAAACTGGAAGAATTCTGGACAACTCCTTTATAAAATCAAAGAACCTTTAGCTAGATGAACCATTAAGAATCATCTGGTTAGGGACCAGGTATTTAGCTCAGTGGTTCTGGCACCTGCCTTGCAATCACAAGGTCCCGAGTTCGATCTCAGGTACCAAAAAAAAAAAAAAAATCAGTCATCTGGTTAAACCCTTCATTTTAATAAGATTAAATAAAACCCATTGAGATTCAAGTTATTCAAGGTTTTTCAATTAGTAGGTGCCAGGGTGCAATTTAAGACCAAGGTTCCAGACCTTTCTATCAGGCATGCTGCCTTTCTGATGCAAATTCCATCTGGGGGCTAATCATGTACCTACAGTTGTCCTTGACATTTAGGCTGAGAAGCACAAAATTTAGGCTTAGTATACTAATTCTTACTAAATAAAATAAGAGAGTGAATTTCTATGGTCTTGGACTTATACTCATCAAACTTATATCTGAATATGTTGCACAAAATGAGAAGCACGTTTCATGAACTGGTTTTAATAGGCTTATGCAAAGAATTCTGCAGAAGGTGTCTTAAGCATAGTAATTCAAATTGCAGGTGATTAAATCCTCTGGAAGATTGGATCACCATGATCTTGATTTTTGTCTTGCTGTTGATTGTCTTGTTACCTATTAAATATTAGTTTGTTCATCATTTCTAGACCAAATTAGGAACTGAATTTTACAACTGAAGAAAAGCACACTTTTATCCTATCACCTTTATCATTGCATTTTCAATCTTTCTTGTTTATAAAATGTTCCCACAACCAGTAACACGAATCTCAGACTTTAATAATCTTTTTTTTTTTTTCCTTAAATTCTTTCTTTTTTTTTTGGTACCGGGGATTGAACTCGGGACTCTGTACTTGCAAGGCAGGCGCCGGAACCACTGAGCTAAATCCCTGGCCCTCTTAAATTCTTTTATTGGTACATTTTAGGTATACAACACAATTACATTTCTCATTGGGACCTTGTACCTTTACATGATGCATCTTGTTGCTTATTTTTTCCCCATTCCTTGCCCTCCCTTCACCCCCTCCACCCTTCCCTATTTACAAAGACTTTATTTCCATTTTTTCCATTTCTCATCATTTTTCCTTTCCCTTCTTTCCTTTCCCCTGCCCCTCCCACTACCCCTACCCCTTTGGACGTTTTCTTCCTTTTTTGCATTATCAATTATTCATTCGAATCATTGGTACATTTTAGGTATACAATATAATGGCATTCATCATTGGAAATTTGCACCTTTATATAATCTCTCTTGGTTCTTATTTTTCACTCTTGCCCAGCCCTCCCTTCAACCACTCCATTCCTATTTACAAACATTTTGTTCCTATATTTCCATTTTCTCATATTAATCCCATTCCATTCTATCCTTTCCCCTAGCCCTCCCACTTCCTTCCCCTCTGGCCCTTTTCTTCCTATTTCACATTACCTATTATACATTTTAGTCCTTATTTACACTTTCAGTTTCTCACACCAGAGAAACTTCGGTATTTACACATGTGTGCCCTATTTATTTCACTTAAGAGTATTGCCTCAATGTTCATCCACTTAGCTATAAATGTCTCTAATTTCTCATTTTTTTAATAAAATGGAGTACTACTCTGCATCTTTGTAGTGTGGAAGCAGGTGGCTGTACAGAGAAGGGTCCAAAGGAGTGGGGAGGTTCCAGTGGATTGCTACCAGGGCGCGGGCCAACTCGGATACAGCGCGACCTGAGACCTCGGGAGCATGACCAGCGACGTCAGGGCCAGGCCTGCAGACCCGCCATTCTGCAGCGATCCCACTTGGCGCCCCTGACAGCGACCCCGGGACCGCGCCTGCAGACCTACCCTTCCGCAGCGGGCTGACTCAGCGCCCCCAGTGCGATCAGAGACGGCGGGAACTCGCCCGCAGACCCGCCAGTCTGCAGAGGCGCCAGAGACCTCTGGACCGCGCCTGCAGACCTACCCGTCCGCAGCGGGCCGACTTGGCGCCCCCAGTGTGACAGCGACCCCGAGACCACGCCCGCAGACCCGCCGGTCTACAGCGGGCCGAGTCGGCACCCCCAGCGGGACCAGAGACCTCGGGACCGCGCCCGCAGACCCACCCATCTGCAGCAGGCACTGGGTGCCCCCAGCGAGACAGCGACCCCGACACCGCGCCCGCAGACCCGCCCGTCTGCAGCGGGCTGACTAGGTGCTAAAGATAATAAGAGAAAATAAGAACCAAGATGCATCATGTACAGGTACAAACACCCAATGATAAATGTAAACAAATTGTATACCTTAAATGTACCAATAAAAGAACTTAAGAAAAAAAAAAAGTCACTGGTTGAAAGTTTTTCTCCTTTGCTCATTTCCCTCACAGCACAGATCTGTGAACTGACATTAACATTTAGTTCCGCTGCATTTATGGAACAAGATCTTATTTTCAAAATGACATGAATTTTTCTTTAGTGTGAGGACTCTATTTTTAGTAGCCATTCTATCTCTAAAAGTTAACAATTTATAAAGCAAATGTCTTAACTACTGTATACTTTTTCTACTCTGTACTCCCCATTTGTAATATTTGCAAAAGGGTAATGTGTACGTAAAAATTCTTTCTCTCCCAACCCCATATCTTAGTCCAAAGTGTTTCCTCCTCTCTCATCTCTGACCTATATGGGGAAGTGTGGGAATTCCAGACAGGGCATGTACACACTTTACATTGGATACCTGACTTTAAGTGAGTTTAATGACAAGTAAAAGATGAGGTCATTCTTCATGCAGGTATGTTCCAGTGCCTCAAAATTTATTTGGCAAACTGTACTTACTGACAATCTAATAAGGATGAGATATTCAAAGATGCTCCAACAATCTTAGGCCTGTAACAGCTGAACAGCAAGAAGGCCATTTTACTGCACTGTGACAGTCATTACTGACTGGCACTGAAGATTAGACACCAATCCTGTGGTTACTGGTAAACAAGAAGTTAAAACCAAGAGTGGTGGTACACTCATGTAATCCCACCACTCAGGAGCTGAGGCAGGAGGATCAACATGAGCTCCAGGCCAGCCTGGGCTACATAGTGAGTTCAAGGCCAGCCTCAATTACAAAGTGAGATTCTGTCTCAAAAAAAAGAAAAGGAAAGAAAAGAAACCACTGGGGGAAAAAAACTGAAACTGAAGTGGTGTCACTAAAAAACTGAAAATACATTTTAACAGCTATTTACAATGAGGGAAATATGGTTCTGAGGTATTCTATGTAAACAGAGATTATAAATAAAAGAATTTTCAAATGATATGCTAAAGAAATTCCTAGAAATATAATTTTCATGACAATATACCACCTGCATTTTGCTAACAATATTTCCCCCCAAATTAGCAACTCCATAGTGTTATATTTCATGTTAAACTACTATTGACTTTCAGGGAAATAACTATATCTGGCTGATTGTGACATAATGCCAGTTGTGAAAATTCAGACAAATGAGTTGACAAATTCCCAAAACAGCTACTTGCAGTTCTTTGTCAAAACAGAGGACTGTAAAGACATAGCCTCAATCTGCAATTTCTGAACTAGAAGTTTTCTCTCAGGCAGAGTAAGTGGTGAAAATGAAGTGGGCCTAAGCACTGCATTATCTTATAAAAATGCCACTGATTTCCTCACAGAGCTAACCTAATTGTAAGCGATAAACCTAACAATATGCCAAGTGATAATACAAACTCCAACATGAATACTTGCGTACAACTTGAGGTTAGTGTAAAACTAGCCTGAACCTAACCAACACCTAACACGAGCTCTAACCCTACAGTTCATCCTAACCTGACCCTGGCTCCTGATGGCGGGCTGCCCTCTCCCCCCAGCCTGTCTGTGCTGGCCCCTCGCCACACATCCAGACCCCTCCTTACCTGCTGCACCTCACACTCCTGCCGCTCAGCATGAGGGATGCCTAGGGCAGGCTTGCAGGAAGATGATGGCTGGGATTGTTGAGGCTGGGGTGGGTTTCACTGCTCTAGGAGCCTAGGATGGAGGTGGGGAGCTTCCTTCCCGATGCTGGGACCAGCTGGGCTTCACTGCCCTAGTAGCCTGGCATGGAGGCTGGGGAGCTGCCCTCCAGGTGCTAGGACCGGCTCACCTTCTTTGCCCTAGGAGCTTGGGACAGCATCACGGGAGCTTCCTTCTGGGTGCTGGGACTGGCTAAGCTTCACTGCCCTAGGAGCCTGGGATGGAGTGGGGGAGCTTCCTTCCGGGTGCTGGAACCTGCTCACATTCTTGGCACTAGGAGCCTGGGATGGCAAGGGGGAGCTTCCTTCCAGGTGCTATGTCCAGCTGAGCTTTACTGCCCTAGGAGCCTGGGATGGAGGTGGGGAGCTTCCTTCCACTGCTGGGACCGGTTGAGCTTCTCTGCCCTAGGAGCCTTCTTGGCCCCTGGAGCCAGGGATGGCAGCCAGGGAGCTTCTTTCCAGCTGCTGGGACCAGCTGAGCTTCATTGCCCTGGGAGCCTGGGATGGAGGCTGGGAGCTTTCCTCCGGGAACTAGAACCGGTTCACGTTCTTGTCCATAGGAGCCTGGGATGGCAGCCAGGGAGCTTCTTTCCAGGTGCTGGCACCTGCTGAGCTTCACTGCCCTAGGAGCCTGGGATGGAGGGGGGGAGCTTCCTTCCTTTTCCTTGGAGAAGCTGGGCTTCACTGCCCTAGGAGCCTGGGGTGGAGGCTAGGAGTTTCACTCGCTTGCTGGGACCTGCTCACCTTCTTGGCCCTAGGAGCCTGGGATGTAGTGGGGGAGATTCCTTCCTGTTCCTTGGACAAGCTGGGCTTCACTGCCCTAGGACCCTGGAATGGAGGCTGGGGAGCTTCCCTCCCGGTGCTAGGACCGGCTCACTTTCTTGGACCTAGGAGCTTGGGATGGCATCACAGGAGCTTCCCTTCTGGCGCTGGGACCGGCTCACCTTCTTGGCACCAGGAGCCTGGGTTGGCAGTGGGGTAGCTTCCTTCTGGGTGCTAGGACCTGTTGAGCGTCACTGTTCTAGGAGCCTGGGATGGAGGCGGGGATCTTCCTTCCGGGTGCTGGGGCCAGCTGAGTTTCACTGCCCTAGGAGCCTGGGATAGAGGTGGGGAGCTTTCTACTGGGTGCTGGGACCGGCTCACTTTCTTGGCCCTAGGAGCCTGGGATGGCAGTTGGGGAGCTTCCTTCCTGGTGGTGGGACTGGGTGAGCATCACTACCCTAGCAGCCTGGCATGGAGGCTGGGCAGCTTCCTTCTGGGTGCGGGAACCAGCTGAGCTTCACTGCCCTAGGAGTCTGGGATGCAGGCGGGGAGCTTCCTTTCTCATGCTGGGACCAGCTGAGCTTCACTGTCCTGGGATCCTGGGATGGAGGAGAGGAGCTTCCCTTCTGGTGCTGGGACCAGCTCACCTTCTTGACCCTAGCAGCCAGGGATGGCAGCCACGGAACTTCCTTCCGGATGCTACAACCAGCTGTGCTTCACTGCCCTAGGAGCCTAGGATGGAGGTGGGGAGCTTCCTTCCCGATGCTGGGACCAGCTGAGCTTCACTGCCCTAGGACCCTGGGATGGAGGCTGGGGAGCTTCCCTCCAGGTGCTGAGACCATCTCACATTCTTGGGCCTAGGAGCTTGGGATGGCAGCGGGGAAGCTTCATTCCGGGTGCTTCCACTGGCTGAGCTTCACTGCCCTAGGAGCCTGGGATGGAGGCTGGGGGCTTCCCTCTGGGGGCTGGTACCTGCTCACCTTTTTGGCCCAAGGAGCCTGGGATGAAGTTGTGGAGCTTCCTTCTGGGTGCTGGGACCAGCTGAGCTTCAGTGCCCTAGGAGCCTGGGATGGAGGGGGGGAGCTTCCTTCCTTTGCCTTGGAGAAGCTGGGCTTCACTGCCCTAGGAGCCTGGGATGGAAGCTGGGAGATTCCCTCCAGGGGCTAGGACCAGCTCATCTTGGCCCTAGGAGCTTGGAACAGGACCATGGGAGCTTCTTTCCAGATGGTGGGACTGGCTGAGCTTCACTGCCCTAGGAGCCTGGGATGGAGTTGGGGAGTTTCCTTCCGGCTGCTGGGACTGGCTGAGCTTCAATGCCCTAGGAGCCTGGGATGGAGTTGGGGAGCTTCCTTCTGGGTGCTGGGACCGGCTGAGTTTCATTGCCCAAGGAGCCTGCTATGGTGACGTGGAGCTTCCCTTCTGGTGCTGGGACTGGCTCACCTTCTTGGCCCTAGGTGCCTGGAATAGCAGCGGGGGAACTTCTTTCCAGGTGCTGGGACCAGCTGAGCTTCACTGCTCTAGGAGCCTGGGATGGAGGCTGGGGGCTTCCCACCTGGGGCTGGGACAAGCTCACCTTCTTGGTCCTAGGAGCTTGGAATGGCAGCCAGGGAGCTTCCTTCTTGGTAAGAGATAGGCTGAGCTTCACTGCCCTAGGAGCCTGGGGAGGCAGGGAACTTTCTTCTGCATGCTGGGATCAGCTCACATTCTTGGTCCTAGGACCCTGGGATGGCAGCGGGGAAATTCCTTCCTGGTGCTGGGACCTGCTCACATTCTTGGCACCAGGAGCCTGGGATGGAGTTGGGGAGCTTCCTTCCGGCTACTGGGACTGGCTCACCTTCTTGGCCCTAGGAGCCTGGGATGGAGGCAGGGATCTTCCTTCCGGGTGCTGGGGCCAGCTGAGTTTCACTGCCCTAGGAGCCTGGGGTGGAGGCGGGGAGCTTCCTTTCTCATGCTGGGACCAGCTGGGCTTCACTGTCCTGGGATCCTGGGATGGAGGAGAGGAGCTTCCCTTTTGGTGCTGGAACCAGCTCACCTTCTTGACCCTAGCAGCCAGGGATGGCAGCCACGGAACTTCCTTCCTGGTGAAGGACAGGCTGAGCTTCACTGCCCTAGGAGCCTGGGGAGGCGGGGAACTTTCTTCTGCGTGCTGGGATCAGCTCACATTCTTGGTCCTAGAACTCTGGGATGGCAGGTGGGAGCTTCCTTCCGGCTGCTGGGACTGGCTGAGCTTCACTGCCCTCTTAGCCTGGGGTGGAGACTAGGAGCTTCACTCTGGTTGCTGGGACCTGCTCACCTTCTTGGCCCTAGGAGTCTGGGATGTAGTGGGGGAGCTTCCTTCCTGGTCCTTGGACAAGCTGGGCTTCAGTGCCCTAGGAGCCTGGGATGGAGGCTGGGGAGCTTCCCTCCAGGTGCTAGGACTGGCTCACCTTCTTGACACCAGGAGCTTGGGATGGCAGCAGGGGTGCTTCCTTCTGGGTGCTGGGACCGGCTGAGCTTCACTGCCCTAGGAGCCTGGGATGGAGGCTGGGAGCTTCCATCTGGGTACTGGGACCGGTTCACGTTCTTGGCCCTAGGAGCCTGGGATGGCAGCCAGGGAGCTTCCTTCCAGGTGGTAGGTCCAGCTGAGCCTCACTGCCCTAGGAGCCTGGGATGGATGCTGGAGAGCTTCCCTCCAGGTGCTAGGACCAGGTCACCTTCTTGGCCCTAGGAGCTTGGGATGGCAGCGGGGGTGCTTTCTTTGGGGTGCTGGGACTGACTGAGCTTCATTGCCCTAGAAGCCTGGGATGGAGGCTGGTGGCATTCCTCTGGGTGCTGGGACCTGCTCACCTTCTTGGCCCTGGGAGCCTGGGATGGAGTCGGGGAGCTGCCCTCTGGGTGCTGCGACCAGCTGAGCTTCACTGCCCTAGGAGCCTGGGATGGAGGCTTTGAGCTTCCCTCCAGGGGCTAGGACTGGCTCACCTTCTTGGCTCTAGGAGCTTGAGACGGCAGCAGGGGAGCTTCCTTCCAGGTTCTGGGACCGGCTGAGTTTCACTGCCCTAGGAGCCTGGGATGGAGTTGGGGAGCTTCATTCTGGGTGCTGGGACTGGCTGAGTGTCACTGCCCCAGGAGCCTGGGATGGAGGCGGGGAGCTTCCCTTCTGGTGCTGGGACCAGCTAAAAATCTTGGTCCTAGGAGCCTGGGATGGCAGCGGGGGAGCTTCCTTCCTGGTGCTGGGACCTGCTCACATTCTTGGCACCAGGAGCCTGCAATAGCAGGTGGGAGCTTCCTTCCGGGTGCTGGGACTGGCTGAGCTTCACTGCCCTAGCAGCCTGGGGTGGAGGCTAGGAGCTTCACTCTGGTTGCTGGGACCTGCTCACCTTCTTGGCCCTAGAAGTCTGGGATGTATTGGGGGAGCATCCTTCCTGGTCCTTGGACAAGTAGGGCTTCACTGCCCTAGGAGCCTTGGATGGAGGTGGGGAGCTTCCTTCCTGGTGCTGGAACTAGCTGGGCTTCACTGCCCTAGGAGCCTGAGATGGAGGCTGGGGAGCTTCCCTCCAGGTGCTAGGACTGGCTCACCTTCTTGGCCCTAGGAGCTTGGGATGGCAGCGGGGAAGCTTCCTTCAGGTGCTTGCACAGGCTGAGCTTCACTGCTCTAGGAGCCGGAGATGGAGGCGGGGTGCTTCCTTCCAGGTTCTGGGGCCAGCTGAGCTTCACTGCCCTGGCAGCTTGGGATTGAGCCTGCAAGCTTCCCTCAAGGTGCTGGGACCGGCTTACCTTCTTGGCCCTAGGAGCCTGGGAAGGCAGTAGGGTAGCTTCCTTACAGGTCCTGGGACCAGTTGAGCTTCATTGTTCTAGGAGCCTGGGATGGAGGTAGGGAGCTTCCTTCCCTGTGCTGGGAATGGCTGAGCTTCACTACCCTTTGAGCCTGGGATGGAGCCGGGGAGCTTCCTTCTGGGTGCTGGGACCAGCTGAGTTTCACTGCCCTAGGAGCCTGAGATACAGGTGGGGAGCTTCTTACAGGGTGCTGGGACCGGCTCACCTTCTTGGCCCTAGGAGCCTGGGATGGGAGTAGGGGAGCTTCCTACCTGGTGCTGGGACTGGGTGAGCTTCACTGCCCTAGGAGCCTGGGATGGAGGCGGGGAGCTTCATTCTTGGTGCTGGGACCAGCTGAGCTTCTTGGCCCTAGGAGCTTGGGATGGCAGCACGGAAGCTTCCTTCCAGGTGCTTGCACTGGCTGAACTTCGTGGAGGCGGGGAGCTTCCTTCCCGGTGCTGGGACCAGAGGGCCTTCACTGCCCTAGGAGCCTGGGGTGGAGGCTAGGAGCTTCCCTTCTGGTGCTGGGACCTCCTCACATTCTTGGCCCTAGTAGCATGGGATGTACTGGGGAAGATTCCTTCCTGGTCCTTGGACAAGCTGGGCTTCACTGCCCTAGGAGCCTGGGATGGAGGCTGGGGAGCTTCCCTCCAGGTGCTTGGACCGGCTCACCTTCTTGGCCCTAGGAGCTTGGAATGGCAGCAGGGGAGGTTCCTTCTGGGTGCTTGGAAGGGCTGAGTTTCACTGCCCTAGGAGCCTGGGATGGCAGTGGGGGAACTTCCTCCCGGGTGCTGGGATCAGCTGAGATTCACTGCCCTAGGAGCCTGGGATGGAGGCGGGGAACTTCCTCCCGGGTGCTGGGATCAGCTGAGATTCACTGCCCTAGGAGCCTGGGATGGAGGTGGGGAGCTTCCTTCCATTGCTGGGACTGGTTGAGCTTCTCTGCCCTAGGAGGCTTCTTGGCCCCTGGAGCCTGGGATGGCAGCCAGGGAGTTTCTTTCTGGGTGCTGGGACCAGCTGAATTTCATTGCCCTAGGAGCGTGGGATGGAGACCTGGTTCTTCCTTCTGTGTGCTGAGACCAGCTGAGCTTCACTGCCCTTGGAGCCTGGGATGGAGGCAGGGAGCTTCCTTCCCAGTGCTGGGACCAGATGAGTTTCACTGCCCTCTTCGCCTTGGGTGGAGGCGGGGAGCTTCACTCTGGTTGCTGGGACCTGCTCACCTTCTTGGCCCTAGGAGTCTGGGATATATTGGGGGAGCATCCTTCCTGGTCCTTGGACAAGTAGGTCTTCACTGCCCTAGGAGCCTGGGATGGAGGTGGGGAGCTTCCTTCCTGGTGCTGGGACCAGCTGGGCTTCACTGCCCTAGGAGCCTGAGATGGAGGCTGGGGAGCTTCCCTCCAGGTGCTAGGACTGGCTCACCTTCTTGGCCCTAGGAGCTTGGGATGGCAGCAGGGAAGCTTCCTTCCTGGTGCTTGCACAGGCTGAGCTTCACTGCCCTAGGAGTCAGAGATGGAGGCAGGGAGCTTCCTTCTGGTTTCTGGGACCAGCTGAGCTTCACTGCCCTGGCAGCTTGGGATTGAGCCTGCAAGCTTCCCTCAAGGTGCTGAGACCGGCTTACCTTCTTGGCCCTAGTAGCCTGGGAAGGCAGTGGGGTAGCTTCCTTACGGGTGCTGGGACCAGTTGAGCTTCAATGTTCTAGGAGCCTGGGATGGAGGCAAGGAGCTTCCTTCTGGGTGCTGGGACCAGCTGAGTTTCACTGCCCTAGGAGCCTGAGATACAGGTGGGGAGCTTCCTACAGGGTGCTAGGACCGGCTCACATTCTTGGCCCTAGGAGCCTGGGATGGGAGTGGGGGACCTTCCTTCCTGGTGCTGGGACTGGGTGAGCTTCACTGCCCTAGAAGCCTGGGAAGGAGACTAGGCAGCTTCCTTGTGGGTGCAGGAACCGGCTGAGCTTCACTGCCACAGGAGTCTGGGATGGAGGCAGGGAGCTTCCTTTCTTGTGCTGGGACCAGCTGGGCTTCATTGCCCTGGGAGTCTGGGATGGCAGCCAGGGAGCTTCCTTCTGGGTGCTACAACCAGCTGAGCTCCACTGCCCTAGGAGTCTAGGATGGAGGTGGGAAGCTTCCTTCCCGATGCTGGGACCAGCTGAGCTTCACTGCCCTAGGAGCCTGGGATGGAGGCGGGGAGCTTCATTCTTGGTGCTGGGACCAGCTGAGCTTCACTGCCATAGGAGCCTGAGATCAAGGCTGGGAAGCTTCCCTCCAGGTGCTGGGACTGGCTCACCTTCTTGGCCCTAGGAACTAGGGATGGCAGCGGGGAAGCTTCCTTCCAGGTGCTTGCACTGGCTGAGCTTCACTGCCCTAGGAGCCTGAGATGGAGGCATGGAGCTTCCTTCCCGGTGCTGGGACCAGAGGGGCTTCACTGCCCTAGGAGCCTGGGGTGGAGGCTAGGAGCTTCCCTTCTGGTGCTGGGACCTCCTCACATTCTTGGCCCTAGTAGCATGGGATGTACTGGGGAAGATTCCTTCCTGGTCCTTGGACAAGCTGGGCTTCACTGCCATAGGAGTCTGGGATGGAGGCAGGGAGCTTCCTTTCTTGTGCTGGGACCAGCTGGGCTTCATTGCCCTGGGAGTCTGGGATGGCAGCCAGGGAGCTTCCTTCTGGGTGTTACAACCAGCTGAGCTTCACTGCCCTAGGAGTGTAGGATGGAGGTGGGAAGCTTCCTTCCCGATGCTGGGACCAGCTGAGTTTCACTGCCCTAGGAGCCTGAGATACAGGTGGGGAGCTTCCTACAGGGTGCTAGGACCGGCTCACATTCTTGGCCCTAGGAGCCTGTGATGGCAGCGGGGGAACTTCCTTCCAGGTGCTGGGATCAGCTGAGATTCGCTGCCCTAGGAGCCTGGGATGGAGGTGGGGAGCTTCCTTCCACTGCTGGGACTGGTCGAGCTTCTCTGCCCTAGGAGCCTTCTTGGCCCCTGGAGCCTGGGATGGCAGCCAAGGAGCTTCTTTCCAGGTGCTGGGACCACCTGAACTTCACTGCCCTAGGAGTCTGGGATGGAGGCGGGGAGCTTCCCTTCTGGCGCTGTGACCGGCTCACCTTCTTGGCCCTAGGAGCTTGGGATGGCAGCGGGGAAGCTTCCTTCCGGGTGCTTGCACTGGATGAGCTTCACTGCCCTTGGAGCCTGAGATGGAGGCATGGAGCTTCCTTCCCAGTGCTGGGACCAGCAGGGCTTCTCTGCCCTAGGAGCCTGGGGTGGAGGCTAGGAGCTTCCACTTCACCCTAGAAAGAATGGAGGCTATCAAATCAACAAATAACAAATGCTGGCGGAGTTGTGGGGAAAAAGGAACACTTCTTCATTGTTGATGGGAGTGCAAACTGGTGCAACCACTGTGGAAATCAGTATGGAGACACCTCAAAGAACTAGGACTAGAGGTCCCATTTGACCCAGCTATTCCCCTGCTGGATATCTTCCCAAAAGAATTAAAAGTATCATACCACAGTGATATATGTGCACCCATGTTCATAGCGGCACAGTTTGTAATGGCTAAAGCTTGGAAGCAGCCCAAGTGCTCATCAACTGGAAACTGGGTAAAGAACATGTGGGTTTTTTATAAAATGGAGTACTACTCAGCCACAAAGAACGAAAAACTAGAGTCATTTATAGCTAAATGGATGCATATTGAGGCCATACTCTTAAGTGAAATAAATAGGACACACATGTGTAAATACCAAATAGTTTCTCTAGTGTGAGAAACTGATAGTGTAAACAAGGGTTAAAATGATTACAATGAATAATTGATCATTTGAAATAGGAAAAAAGGTCCAAAAACAAAGGAGTGAAGAGAGGGGAAGGGGAAAGGAAAAGAGGGAAAGGAAAAACTATGAGAAAAGAAAAAAAAATTGGAAATGAAATCTATGTAAATAGGGAAGGGTGGAGGAGGTGAAGGGTGCACAGGTAATGGGAAAAAAAAATAAGAACCAAGACATATCATGTACAGGTACAAACACCCAATGATAAATGTAAACGAACTGTATACCTAAAATGTACCAATAAAAGAATTTTTTAAAAAATAGAAAGACCAGCTGGGACTTCTTATGTACTTGACTTTGTGAACTAACATTGCTTAGGGAAGGGGGATCATGCAGGAGAAGTACAGAACTGTTCAGACTTCAGAAATATTTAAGAGAAAGAATTAAAGGTGTACAAAGAGGCAGAGCAGTGAGACTATTTTTGCATAACTCAGCAGTGAACAATAGTCACAATGTAAATACCAATTTGTTATTTAATTTAAAAAAATATGATACATTGCAAGGAAATAGGGGAGAATAAGGTCATGGTGGAAAGGGGAAGCTAAACGTTCAACTGTTAATGACAGAAAAATAATAAATAGTGCTAAAAACTGATGTAGTCAATAGTTTACTCAGGCCAGGGATGTAGTTCAATGGGACCACATCTGCCTGGCAAACACAAGGTCCTGAGTTTGATCCCCAGTACCAAAATAGTTTACTATGGCTTTTTAAGGGACTAAATCAAGGCAAAATATTTCAAGTAGATCTTTAACTCTATATCCATATTACTGTAATTGAACTTATACATCAAAACCCCTCAAAAACGGAAATTACTAAGTCAAAGCCTTTCCTGAGTAGATTTAAAGCACTGTAGGAAAATGTAAGAGGTTTACAAAATGCAGAAATAGAAGTCCATGGTAACAGACTGGCTCCTCTTTATATATTTAGAAATCATGGCAGAAATATTTTGATTCACTCTTAGTTTCTTATCTTTCCAATTATTTACTTACGTGGTTGAAATAGTTGCTTTTCCTCTGATCTTGTGCTAAGAATAAAAAAAAAGAAAAAAACTAATCCATTCTGATGCAAATGTCTTAGAAAAGTACATAGAAGTGGCTACTAATTATCTGATGGATTACAAACATAATGAAATAAAAATTTATTTTATTTTTTAAAATAAATCATCTGCCAAGATGAATTCCATAAAGTAAAAACCAAACACTTAGTCATACCTTTTTTTTAACCTAAAAGATGACAGACTCTCCTTATATAAAAGAAAACTTTAAAACAAGCTGAACCAGATGAGAAACTTAGCTAATTAAAAAAAAAGTTAACTTATTGCAAATCTCAACCACTGTACAGAGTTTCTTGAGTAAATAAATATTTTATAATTGTACATTACCATACAGCTTAATTACAAGCATCTAACAGCAGACAGCTCTAAGAACCAGTTTCTGGCTGAGCACTGAACTCTGGCTGCATTAGAATTCCTGGAAGTATCCTGAAACACCGACTGGGAGTCTACAAGGATACTGCACTGAAAATATGTTACTAAAAAATGAGTGGGCCTTTAAACAACTGTAAAGTAATCCACCTTATATCCTGGACTTGAAGTGAGTGTGCTGATCTAGCTGAGCAGAATGTCAATGGCACACACACAAATTCATTTTGCTCTAACAGAATAAATGCTCCGAGAGCAACAGGGGCCACAGTGCCCCCTGCGCTCCCCTCTAACCCTGAACACCGCTGCAGGCACATTCCTTCCCCTGAAGAGGGGAGCCCAGGGCAGCCCCTCGGGCTTCCTATGCTCCCCCAGGAGAGGCCCTAGGCCCTTGAAGAAATGGAGAAACACAGCAGTGCTAACCAGAAATGACCCACTCAGGAAGGAAAATTGCTAACCAATGCAAATGCAGGTAAAAAACATTTTTTATTGTGCTGCATCTCTCCAAGTAGTATCGAACCTACCTTCCTTAAATTCTTACCATTGAAATCAACTAAAGTTTTGGTCACATATGTTTTTTCAACAGAAAAAGAACTGACCAAACATTAAGAAAAAGAAGTCGTGGGCCAGGGATTTAGCTCAGTGGTTTTGCCGCTTGCTGCGCAAGCACAAGGATCTGAGTTCGATCCCTGGTACCAAAAAACAAAAAAAAAAAGATAAAGAAGTCGAGGTGCAAACGAGTTCATACATCTGATTCCTAAAGCAAATAGGACACAAGAAATTTACACTCATTCCACACATTGGCTATCCTTCTAGGAAATATCAGAGGAGCATGTTTGCACCAATTCTGAAATGAGGGTGAAAAAGTTTTGAATAGCTGAAAATTTCTGAGAACACCATAAATCATAAATGTGGTGTGAGGCAGGCTCACTTGGTAAGAGCACTGTGGGGAATGGGGTTGAAGAGATGATTCAATATCTCTCCCTCTCTTCCCTCCCAAATATATGCATATAACACAGGATTTTTTAATTTGTTGATATGATAATCTAAGTTTAACTAAGTCCTATCATTCCTCTTTAAAATCTCCTCTGTTGAGTTAGAGAAAAGCTCGAAAAGAGTGTGAAAAAATAAGTACAAATCCATGACTGCATCTTAATCATGTGGTCTACTGTACTGACAAAGTGCCAAAATGTGTTAACATAAAGCCACATGCTCTCAATCAGTGACATTTAAAAGAAAATGTATAATCACACAGTAAAAGTAAAGTGAACGGAAAGCTGAGAAATGGAAGCCAATGTATGAGTTCTTCTAAATACTGTCTGTAATGTAGCACATAAAACAGCAATGGTTTTCAGTCCTATCCTTGATGGGGAGAAGTAGGGTCTTACCGTTTGCATGAAATTTGTTCAGGAAAATTGTGCTTGCCCTTAGATGGTCAGCAGGGTTTGATTCCAGAGCTGCACCTACAGATGAAAAGAAAAGGATGTGACGATTTAGTTCAGTAGGAAAGTAGATGGTCTTCAAAGTAGCTACACGACACCTTTAATCATTTAGTAGTGTTGAGAAAGTTTTTAGTTATGAATAGGAAAGAAACACAGGCAAGCATGTAAGAATTCTCCTGGGGAACTGTCCAACTGTAGAATCTCTCTACACCCATGGAATGAAATAGGCTGTGTCTTAGGTTTATTTTTCTAAACTCACAACTGAATGATCTAAAGCACATTTTAGATGAATCGAATATGCCCTCCTCCCCTGTCCTGCTCACCCAACAGAAATACAAGCACGCCCTTCTGTGCTGACACTGCCACACTGCAGGAACAGTGTCGAGAGCAAGCACTGCCCTGGCATCACAGATACACTGTCAGATACCAGGTCAGTGAAACGAGTATTTTCCAACAGCAAACATTCAGCAGACAACCAATTGCATGTTTAATCCTAGCTGCACTCAATAAGGGAACGCGTTTTATTAGCTATTTTGTTTGGTGGCTGTTCACCAAGGCAGACTTAAGACTGCTTAGAGATGCAATCTCCTGATCTACAAACTCTTCCTGGATGTAAACTGATTTTTTTTTCTTTTACTTTTTCTCAATTTCCATATACTTTTGATTCTTGGAACTAAGCTGGGAGAATCATTCACTTAGTGAAAACTAAACTTTTGTAACTTTTGTGCTATTACATGAGGTAATAAAAGTCATCACACAGGCAGGTATGACCCTATTCAGTGACTTCAAGCTACTTAACCAATCTTGTGACAAACTGTGCCAAGATTCAGATATAATAACAGTTAAGCAATATTTCCTTAACCACATGTTAAAAATTATTCTACTTTTTAAAAAGGGAGTTCAATGCTCAAATCACACAGCCCTCACCCTGACAAAATCAAAATGCATACCAATACATTAAAAGAGAATGACTAGTAGTGACTACCGTCTAACTCACTGTTTCATACACGGCCTAAGAGTCCTTCTTTTGTCCCCTCCCGGTAATATGCTTAGAATCTTGCACACGCATAATATGAGGCTTCTGGGTTTAACCTGAGCTTGAATCACCCACTTTAATGTACTTCAATGCAGGTCACTAGAAACTGACTGAGGCCTACTCATTCCTCTTCATGGTATTCCTTCCACAGGTTCATTAAAACTATTCTTATGTAAAAGACTCCAACAAAAATTCATGTTTTTGGCATATCTATTAGAAGATGAGAAAATCTTAGTTATGTGGAAAAATAAAATTATGTCCACAAGGTGACAGAGACTTTCATGGCTGACTAAAGTTTCTGAAGGGATATGGGACCACTTCCTACAAAAGCATCAATATATTACCATTTGAATTTCAAATTAATTAAACAATTAAAATTAGTTTACAGCAAGAGCCATTTAGCTATCGGCACCTTTATAATGACAAACTTTCAATGAAGTCCAGGAAAATTAAGTATCAAAATAAGAGGAACCAGCTTAAAACACACACACACACACACACACACACACACACACACACACTCTCTCTCTCTCTCTCTCTCACACTCTCTCTCTCCTTCCACACCAAGATGTGGTATTATGTATCTGAAGATAAAATTCAAAGAGGGTGGAATAAAAAAAAATGACAACATGCAGAAAATAAGAGAAACCAGCCCAAATAACAGACTGCCCCTCCCTCCAGGGCTTTAGGATGAGCACATGATCCACAGTAGGTCAGTTAATCACATGAAAAAAGAAAGACCATGAGAAAAGGAAGTATTGATAAGTATGTGAAACTGCTTTTATTCCGCCCTCAAGAATCTCTTTCAGCATAAAACATTGTTCCATTTAATTTTTGCCCCTTTTATTTCAGTACTCTCTTTATTTTCTTTTTTTGGTTTGGAGAGTGTGCTAGGGATTGAACCCAGGACTTCTGACTGAGCTACATCCCCAGCCCTTTAAAAAAAAATTTTTGAGACAGGCTTTTTAAAAAAAATTTTCTGAGACAGTGTCTTGCTATGTAGTTCAGGCTGGCCTTGAACTCACTGCAATCCTCCTGCCTCAGCCTCCCAAGTGCTGAGATTACAGGCATGCACCACCATACCTGGTGAGGCAGGTTCTTCTAAATTGCCCAGGCTGGGCTCAAACTTGTGATCCTCCTGCTTTAGCCTCTCGGTGCTGGGATTATAGGCATGGGGCCTCGCCTCAGTACTTGGCTTTCATTTTCATTAACATTTTAATACTGGTGTAGTTACTACTGTTACCGTACTAGATTCTAGAGACCAAAATTTGTCCTGTGTGCCCCGGGGCCCGGCGGGGAGCTGGGGGGCAGCCCGGGCGCGGGTGCTGCAATGGCATTCATGGGGCCTGGGCCATCCCCCCGCACCCAGGCTGACCTCTGGCGGCCACTACGCTCGCCAGCTGCTGCCACCCGCCACCATCTTGTCGCTGCGGCGTGGGGGGAAGAGTGGTAAAACTTTTTTAAAAGACAGATGTCACCACATGTGTAAATACCGAATAGTTTCTCTGGTGTGAAAAACTAAAAGTGTAAACAAGAATCAAAATGTATAATTGGTATCGTGAAATAGGAAGAAAAGCTCTAAAGGAGTAGGGGAAGTAGGAGGGGTAGGGGCAAGGAAAGAAGGGAAAAGAAAAAATATGAGAAAAGGAAAACATGGAAACAGTCTTTGCAAATTGGGAAGGGTAGAGGGGGTGAAGGGAGGGCAGGGGAATGTGGAAAAAATAAGAACCAAGATATGTCATGTAAAAGTACAAGATCCCAGTGATGAATGTAACTGTACTGTATACCTAAAATGAACCAATAAACTAAATGGAAAAAAAAATACAGATGTCACGTTGGTCATGAAGAGGTTCAAAGCAGGCTTCATTCCACTAAGATCCACAGGCGATGGCTTTGGCTTACGTGTTTAAACTCCAAGGTGGAGGAAAACGTTCTTCCCAGTAAAGAGAACATTTAAGAATACATGTAATTTACATGACTGTAATATTTGGTTGTGCACATTCTGTTTCTTAAGTTATTAAAGAATGTTTAAAGATTTTTTTTTAAGTCTTTCTCAGACTTGAGAAAGTCTGAGAGAAAGGTCTCTCTCGAGACCTCCCAACACCAGAAGAGAAAGACTGAGCTGCCCCCAAGGACCATTAGCCAGCTAGGGAGCAGCTGGTGTGTGTGTGTGGGGGGGTGACCACTCCCATCACGAAAGGAAAGTCTTTGCAGGAGAGGTGAGCTGAGGGGAGGAGAACCCAGATGGGTTTTGAGAAGATCTGATTCCTGGGTCCCTCTGTACCTAATCAACCTTCATGAACTCCCTGGTTATACGCATCTGCCTTGAAGTAGGTTTTCTGTAACTAGTGACTGTTAAAGAGTCTTGGTACATCAGCAGTGCTGATGATCTCACTCCAGGTGGGGACACACAAAAGTCACTGGCTCATTTAACAAATGTCATGAACAGGAATTTTCAAATGCCAAAATCATGCTTTGTATAGAAGTTATGAATACACTCACAACCATTCCTTTTAGTTCCTTTAATTATGCATGTTTTAAAAATAGCTCTTGGCCTCAGGAATATCGTTTAGGTGTAAAGAACTTACCTAGCAAGCACGAGGGCCTGGCTTTGATTCCCAAGACTATAAAAAGAGAAAAAATATCTTTATCAATGCATAAAATTTGACATTCTATTACAGAAAAATAATGAGCCCTTTGAAGGCATATTTACTGTTTAATACACACAATAGTGCAGCAAGTGTTATTCCTATACTTTTTGTAGCCAATCCCAAACTGGTTGAGGATTTAGGCATTTATAAAATTCTCTTCTAGTCTTCAATGAGAAAAACATTCATGTATGTGGTATTTTTTAATAATTCCTTTTGTCTGTGTAGGAAAGATTTTCAAAAGTGCAGTGACTGGACAGAAGGGGATCGATTTCCTGGTTACATACAGTGCCAACCTACCTTTCAAAGGAAAATTATGTAACTGCAAACTGTGAAGAAATAATTTTTCTTGTCAGTATTTTAAAGAGAAGGCAGTGATCAACAAATTATCTGGAAAATGCATATTTCAGGAAGAGAAACTAATTTCAATGTATCCCACTTAAATAGGAGAGGTCCACAGTTTCTGAGCCAATTGCTGGGCACCCATTTATTTGAAGTCCACTGCCCTTACTAACCTGCTGCGATACCTCTGTGTACACATTACATTAGTTTTATGGCCCACAACACAGTCTAGACTCACAATTACCATGCAAACTGTTGATTCCGCCTGAGTCCACCCCTTCCACTGCCTCGAGTCAGCTGCGCTCATCGGAGGGCCCACAGCACAGAGCAGAGCCCCCGCGCAGCACATAGTTCAGTTCTCTCTCCTGCCTGACTTCTCTGCTGGAGCCACACTCTGGATCCACCTCTCCATCAATCCTCAGTCTTGCCCTGTCTCAATCCTCAATCCTAGTGACTGTGACTGAGATCTGACACTTCATACACTGTATTAAACCTCTTCATTTATGGATTCCTTAGGAACACTTTGCTCCGTTTGTTAAGACATTGAGATTACATTTCCAGGTTACAAGTTACTACTTCTTTTTTATTACACATGGCTGTTTACTTTAACGGGGGGAGAAAAATGTGACATTTAAGGCAGCCCATATGAGTCACTCCATGATGTCTCTACCTATATGCCTCATACCTGGAATTTACAGTGAGTTTCATTTTACTTTAAAGGACAGATCTCTTCTATAATCCTCCCCTGGTTTTCTGTTACATCTGAAGTCCATATTCTTTGTCAAAGCTCACCAGGCACACAAGGACTGTAACACTTCCTCCTGGTATCTCCTTCACTCTTCTGCAGCCACCTTTATATCCTTCTGTCCTTTGCCCAAATCGAGTTTGTTTCCATTTAAGGAAGTGCAAATGAAGAGAGGTACTCCTCTGCATGGCAGCACAGTACCTCTTAGATCACTCTCACCTTCAGGGCTGTTCAGCCATCATTTAAAGAGCACAGCTATCTTCCACTGGCCATGTAAAACTGACCTCCCCCTCCACTCATTACCCAATTTCACTTTCTCCCCTCACCTCACTACCTGACCTTCTTGACTATGCATACATATATTGTCTATCCCTGGCCCCTCTAGAACGTAAAGATCAGTGTTAAGATGGAGGCTACTTGTACAGCACTGTATCTGGAACACTGACCAGCTCCTCAATAAACATTTGTCTCAGTCTACTCAAAACTAGTTAATTCCTCCCAGGTTTCTCATTTCTTCAAGGATTTCTTCTAATGTTCTTTCTTGTTTGTCATCTAAGATCAGTATTATCTGCAGATGTCTTAGAGTGGTAGCTATTCAGAATTAGATATGAGACATGATATGAGATAGGCTATCAAGAATGACAAAAACCTTAAAGAGGAATTTGAATTCTAATGTCCATAACGAAGTCAAAGGTAACTTCAATTTGGCATAAAAATATTCAATACTAAAATACCTTAACTACAAAATAATTCATCCTATAGACAAATTATAAAACAAAATATATCATCTCAATTCTGTTGGAGGGAGGTACAATTCATCAGTCATCAACATATTTTTATCTGTGTCTCAAAAAACAAACAATGGAATTGTGTATGAGTTCATTATAAAAGATACTCACTCATAAGGTACAATGAATAAATGATGGGCCAACCTAACTTACTGAAGGCAAAGTAGTAGAGAAGACTTTTGAGGGTATCAGAAATTCCTAGGTTGTTAGGAATCCCTATAATTACTTGAAAAAATGTTATTCTGAAATGATTGAGAACAGAAGAAGAAAGCATAGTTTAAGTATAATTTTATCTAAAAAATTAAAATCCAAGTAGATATTGTAGAAGAGCCAATTTTTTTTTAATTTAAGTGGGCATTTTGCAGTTTCCAGGGAAAGCGATATAAAATTATCTGAAATCAAGACAAAAACCAAACTTCCAACGTGTCTATACTATATACTTGGTGTTCTGGCATTACTTCTATGCAAATTTAAGAATAACACCTAAATACTGAAGCTGAGGATTCTCATCACTTTAGTGAATGCCAACATTTTACAAAATTTCCCTGCAGTGTTGGGGATCCAACCCACGCTCCAGGCATGCTACAGAAGTGCCCCACCAGTGAGTGAGTTCCCTTCCCTGGCCCTAAACATTCAATTTCAAAAGACAAATGGAAATGAAAATGTAACCCTCATGTCTTAAACCCTAAACAACAGCACCTCAGGCTGAGCACTGCCTGTCACTCTCCTGCACCTGCTGCCTCTGGCCAGCTTCTCCTAACATTCCACTGTCCGCAGCATTCACCTTCCGCTCAGTCCCCAGAACAGGCACCCCAGCTTCACTAGCAAGCTCAGACCACCTGTTACTTTACTTTTGATCTCATCCATTAAAATGAACGTACACACATGACACAGAGAGGTAACTGCTGCCTCTGCTTTGCACACACACGTAAATGACTAAGAAAGACAGAGTTCTAAGAGAAAGGTCTATCTTATGCATGAAATACAAGACGCGTTCTGAAAAGGTTTTTATAAAGAACTGAATTTGGCATATGTACCACTTCTATGTCACCCTGAGCTAGCAGGTGTCCAGAGCTATCTTACATAGTCATTTCCTGCTTTGTGTCTTAATTAATCAGCAATACACAGAGGCTATACATAGGCTTCCTCTGTATTTGGAAGGGCCCAATGAGATGTTCAACGTATGAGAACGTGTTGTAAAGTATGAACAATAATGTAAACATCCTATTTGGGGTTTCCCCTTTTTTATTAGTACATGTTTGCAATACATGACAGCTCTAATTTTTTTATAAAATCAATCAGGGGCCTACTTTATACCATCAAGCAAAGTGTAAGTTTTCACAAGTACTTACATGCTTTGTGTTTAAAGGTATAATTCATGTACTTATTCATTCTTTAATGATTTTTTTCAATACTCTGAGAAGTTACAAAGCCATATCTGACAAGAGGCTTAATTAGCCTATCAAAGAAACTGAGAGCCCAGCTAAACTTAAAATGAAGACCTAGAAGACATTTCCTGTGTGGTAATGAAATAAACTCTGCCACTGAAATGAAACAAATGGGTCGACAAGACTCACACATCTTCTGATGCGATGCATTCAACACAGGACTCAGCGTTACTCTGCAAACCCAGCTCCAAGTTGAAGCCCAGCCTGGGAAATTTAGTGATGCAGAGAGCTTGTTTCAAAATACATTTTAAAAAGGGTTAGGGCAGGGGCCAGGGATTTACCTCAGTTGTTCCAGCGTCTGCCTCACAAGCACAAGGTCCAGAGTTCGATCTCTGATACCCTCCCCCCCAAAAAAAGGGCTAGGGCTACAGCTTTGTGCAAAGACCTTGTATACAATCCCCAGCACTTCAAAGAGAGAGAAAAAAGTCTTTATCAAGAACCAACTTGTTACCCACAATTATCTTTACCTACATTGATTCCTGTCCAAAATTCTAGGGGTAAGAATCAAACATTTTGTCTCTTCTCTCCAGCAGGTTCCCCTCTTCCTCTTTGGCATTCTTAGCAGCTGAGCAGGACTCTACTGGCAGGAGGGGAGGAAAGGAGAAGGCTGGCCACAAACACTCCAGGGCTGGTGGGGCCTGGCACCTCAACTCCCAAAGTCTCACCTCCTCGTTAAACCCTCCATTCCTATTTTCTCTTTTGAAACTTTAGACCAACAATCTCACAATCTCATGAGCTACCTCACCTCTCCTTTAGAACAGGCAAGATAAATAAAGTCCTTTAAGTGACTGAAGCATGGAGGAGATATATTTGTCAAAGTGGGAAACATGAGGAAACCAGAACTCTATGGGTAGACTCTTTTGGGGAAAAAAGAAACTTTTCTGCACATTTAAAATCTTTCTCAGCTATTTAAAGGCCCTCTCCCCAAATTTTCACTCTTTCTATGCTCAAACTACACTTGGAAGGGGCCAGAGATTTAGCTCAGTGGCACCGTGCCTGCCTCGAAAGCACAAGGTCCTGAATTCAATCCCCGGTACCAAAAAAAAATTACATCTGGAAGACTAAACCTATAGAGGTAACACAAGAACACCACATAAACTCCTCTACTTGAATTTACATAAGAAATCCTCAAGTGTTTGGCTCTGAACTGCTAGGGTACCCCTGCGTGGTGTGAGGAAGGGAAGAACCAGGTCTTACTATCTCCGCCACTTAGATACCAACCGAGGTGAGGACGCGGAGATGGGAGGGAGGCTCCAATACTGGCATATTGGAATTCTGAGAAAAGGGCGCGAATGAATATATCCAACAGGTCTTGATAAAGTCCCACAGGACAAGGTACAGAGCTCTTAACATGAAGGGTCCAGAATGGGATTTGGGAACCAAAGGGGCCACAGACTGGATGTTAGGGTAGACAGGGAAAGACACTGGCCTCACAGACAGGGAGGAATAGGTGTGGGAAAGCGAGGCACAGTCACCCGAAACCAGGCCTGAGAGAGCCAGTTCCTGGAGCAGAGGAGCCAGAAGCCCCCGGGGCCCTGAGGGTTTGGAAAGTGAGAGCTTCGCCTCAGGCAAACAGTGTCCCCACCACCTCCTTACCTCAGGGCTTCTTTCAGTTGCTGATGTGGGACAGGTGGTGGCCATGCCCGGTTCCCACGGAAATCTCAGACTTGTAGTCTTGCTCCACTGGTCCCTTGCACCGGCCCGGCTCGTGGCTGGCATTGGAGCCCACACAACAGGTCAGAATGTTCCCCATGGGGCACCACTGCACCTTGGCTCAGTCCCACTTGAGCAGCTCAGCAATGCAGAGCAGACTCTTCTGCTGTTCTTTCACCTGCCCTCTGGCCAGCAGGCTGGCCTTACCCTCGGTCCCCCCCAGCCCCCCAAGCTGACTGGTCTTCTGAGGGGCAGTGATCTGGCTTATTTAAAGTGGTTAGAGATCCCACAAACGCTAAGAGCCAAAGCCACTGCCAGAGATCAAGCCAGAGATCTTTCTCCTTCGGCCACCTCTGACCGACTGACTAGGCCAGCACCTGCCAACTGGAATGCATCCTGCGTCACCTGGTTACCAGCAGCCAATCACGACCAGGGTTCTGTCCGCATGCCCACCCAACTGGCACTCAGGCGTTTGATTCAAAACACCCTGGCCCACCTGGGGCTGTCATCTCCCTCACACATAGGGTCAGGATGCCTGTTTCCATTCTTCAGGTGCTGCCTGGAGCTTCTCTGGCTTTTGTAACTCTACAGGTGGTCTGGGTCAACAGACTTTATAGAAAGCCCCAGTTAATAAGAAGCTGGCTCCATAGGCAATTCAGCTTCTCTGAGTGGTCCAGCTCTCACTTTTCTCAGAGGACGTAGCTGCACCCAAACTGTTGACTGTTTCTGTACCTAAATCCTCCTCTACTGTTAGTTTTGGTTTGAAATCCACTTTCTCTACATATTGGCTAAAGGAACACTTCAACAGGAAGAGATAATGATTATAAACATACAATATATATACCAAACACTGGCACACCCAACCTCATAAAACAAACAAATTGACAAGAAACATCAGATAAACAACAATATAGTTGTAATGGGGGTCCTCAACACCCCACTGTCCCAAATGGATAGATCAGCTAGACCAAAAAAATCAACAAAAAAGTCAAAGAGTTGAATCAAACCTTTGAACAAATAGACTTAATAGATGTCTACAGGGTATTCCTTCCAAAACCAACAAAATGCACATTCTTCTCAGCAGCACATAGGACTTTCTCCAAAACAGCCCACATACTAGCCCATAAAACATGCAGAAATAAATGCAAAAGAATCAAAATTATCCCATCTATATTATTAGATCATAATGAAACTAGAAAGCAATGGCAAAAGACAACAGAAATTATGCACACATATGGAAACTGAATAATGATCTTGAGTGATCAAAGGGTCACAGATGAAATTAATGAAGGAAGTAGTTACTATAATCAAACAATAATTGATAGTATGACATATTGGAACCTATGGAACATAATGAAAGCAGTCTGAAGAGGGAAGTGTATAGAGGTGAATTTCCATATCAGGAAAACAGAGGGAACTCAAATAAATAAGCTAATGA
Organism: Heterocephalus glaber; assembly: GCF_053883595.1. Taxonomy (NCBI): domain Eukaryota; kingdom Metazoa; phylum Chordata; class Mammalia; order Rodentia; family Bathyergidae; genus Heterocephalus; species Heterocephalus glaber. The sequence goes on along the minus strand of NW_028258187.1, from coordinate 10,841 downwards.
TGCTCCCCAAGGTCTGAGAAAAGCAATCCAAACCCAAAGGTAGGAAATTATAAATATCAGAGCAGAAATTAATGAAATTGTGACTAAAACAATACAAAGAATCCATGAATCAAAGAGTTGGTTCTTTGAAGGATAAAACAAAATATACAAACCCTTAGCCAACCTTATAAAAGAAAAGGAAAAAAAGACTCAAATCCATGCAATTAGGAATGAAAAGGTTGAAATCACAACAAATCCTGCAGAAATCCAGAGGATCATCAGTACCTACTTCGAGAACCTGTACTCTAATAAGATGGAAAATTCAGAAAAAATGGACATAATCCTAGATTTGTATGAATTGCGAAGATGATATAAAAATTTTAAATAATCCAATATCAGCCAATGAAATTGAAGATATAATTTAAAATCTACCAACAGTGCTCACTTCGGCAGCACATATACTAAAATCTACCCACAAAGAAAAGTCCAGGTCCTGAAAGATTCACTGCTGAATTCCTCAAGAAATGTAGAGAAGACCTAATGCTGCTACTTCTGAAACTCTTTAATGAAATGGAGAAGGAAGCAATGCTTCCAATTCATTTCTGGAAGCAAGCATTTCCTTAATTCCAAAACCAGAGAAGGATTCAACCAAAAAAAAAAGACAACTACCGGCCAATCTCCCTAATGAACATAGACACAAAAATCCTTAATAAGATACAGGCAAACAGAATGCTGCAAATCATCACGAAAATTATACAACATGACCAAGCAGGATTCATCTCAAAGATGCAGGGATGGTTCAACACGCACAAATCAATAACTGTAATACCCCATATAAAACACAGCCAAGAAAAGCCATATGATCATCTCAATAGATGCAGAAAAAGCATTTGACAAAGTCCAACACCCTACAGAAAATTGGAATACATAATCTTTATCTCAATCTGATAAAAGCCATCTATGACAAACCAACAGCCAACATCATACTAAATGGACAAAAACTGAAAACCTTCACTCTAAAATCAGGAACAAGACAAAGGATGTCCACTGTCACCACTCTTTTTTCTTTTCTTTTCTTTTCTTTTGTTTTTTGTGGTACCGGTGATCAAACTCAGGTCCTTGTGCCTGCAAGGCAGGCAGCAGAACCACTGAGCTAAATCCCCGGCATGTCACCACTCTTATTCAATATAGTTCTGGAAACATTAGCCAGAGCAATTAGACAAGGGAAATAAAAGGAATAAAGAAAGGAAAGGAAGAACTTAAACTGTCATTGTTTGCAGATGACATGATACTCTACATAGAAGACCCCAAAAATGCCACCAAAAGACTTCTAGATTTAATAACCAAATACAGTAACATAGCTGGATAGAAGGTCAACACTTAAAAATCAATAGCATTCCTTACACAAATAACAAACTCACTGAGAGAGAAATTGTGGAAATCACACCTTTCACAATACATCCAAAAAAGTGAAATACATAAGAATCAATCTAACAAAGGAAGTGACAGACCTTTATATTGAAAACTACAGTACTCTGAAAAAGGAGATCAAAGAGGATATCAGAAAATGGAAAGATATCCCTTGTTCTTGGGTAGGAAGAACCAATATAGTGAAAACAGCCATACTTCCACAACTGTTATACAGATATAATCCAATCCCAATCAAAATACCAATATCTGGCCAGGGATTTAGCTCAGTGGCACAGCACCTGCCTTGCAAGCACAAGGTCCTGCATTCGATCCCCTGTACCAAAAGTAAAATAAAATACCAATAGCATATTTCAAAGAATTAGAGGAACAATCCTAAAATTTGCTTGGAACCAGAAGACACCTAGAGTAGCAAAAGTATTTCTGGGCAATTAAGGCAAAGCAGGGGCATCACAATCCCTGACTTGAAATTATACTACAAAGCTACTGTGATAAAAACAGCATGGTACTGGGCAAAAAAGCAGACTAAAGGATCAGTGGAACAGATCAGACGATCCAGAAACAACTCCAAACACACTCAGCCACCCTATCTTTGACAAAGGAGTCATACACTTTCACTGGAAGAATGATAACCTCTTTAATAAATGGTGCAGAAAAACTGCCTTTCCACATGCCAAAGATTAAAACTAGACCTGTATCTTTCACCATCACTAAACTAAAATCTAATTGGATCAAACATCTTAATATTAAAATAGAAACACTCAATCTACTGGAAGACAGAGTAGGTAGAACTCTTGAAGACATTGGTGTAGGCAAAGACTTTATGAACAAAACCCTGACTGCACAGGAAATATGACAAAGAATCAACAACCAAGGTCTCATTTATTAAAAAGCTTTTGCACAGCAAAAGAAACCACCAACAGCATGAAGAGACAACTCACACTGTGATAAAAAAAAAATTTTGCCAGCTGTTCCTCAAAGGACTAATATCTAGAATATATAAAGAACTTAAAAAAATCAGACCCCCCTAAATTTAAAGACCCAATCCAAAAAAGACCATCTAAAATGAATAGACACTTCTCAGATGAACAAGTAGAAATGGTAAATAAATATATGGAAACATGCTCAACATCACTGTTCATTCAAGAGATGCAAATTAAAACAACACTGAGATTCCATCTCACTCCAGAAAAAATGGCTGTTATCAAGAAATCAACCAATAACAAATGCTGATGGAGCTGTGGGGAAAAAGGAACCCTTATCCACTGTTGGTGGGAGTGCAGACTGGTACAACCACTATGGAAATCAGTGTGGAGATTCCTCAAAAAAATAAAACTAGAGGTTCCATTTAACCACCTAGCCCCCTTCTTGGTATCTTCCTTAAAGAATTAAAAGCATCATACCACAGTGATATATGCACACATGTTTATAGCAGAACAGTTCGTAATAGCTAAATCTTGGGAACAGCCCACATGCCCATCAACTGATGAGTGGATAAAAAAAGATGTGGGGGTTTTTTTTTATACAATGGGATGATACTGTGCAATAAAGAAGGATGAGCTTGAGACATTTCTAGATAAAAGGTGTATCTTGAAACCATACTCTTAAGTGAAATCCATCAGACACGTATGTTTAAACATTGCATTGTTTCTCTGGCATGAGAAACCAAAACTGTAAATAAATCTGTAATAGATATAGGGAAATGGGAAGAAAGTGTTCAAGTGAGAAGAGGAACAAGGGACGGGGAAGAGAAAAGGAAAAAAAGGAACAAGAAAAAAAGAATAGAAAGAAAGAATGGAAACAAAAGCTTTTGTAAATAAGGAGGGGAAGGCCTGGGGATTTAGTTCAGTGGTTCCCCTGCCTGCCTCACAACTGCAAGGACCAGAGTTTGATCCCTGGTACCACACACACACACACACACAAAAAAAAAAAAATGAGGGGAAGAGGGGAGGAAGGGAGGGGAAAGGAATGGGAAAAAAAGAAGAAAGCTATATCATGTACAGGTACAAATTCCCTATTTTGAATGTCATCATTACATATATCTAAAATGTACCAATCAAATTTTTGTTTTGGTACCGGGGTCAAACTCAGGACCTTGAGCTTTCGAGGCAGGCGGCAGAACCACTGAGCTAAATGCCTGGTCCAATAGAAAATTTTTTAAAAAGAAAAACAAACAAATCACAAACACAGCAAATGACCAATACAGAAACAAAGGAACTATAAATCAGCAAAAAAATAAATAAATAAATAACACAATTAAGAGAATAGCCATAATAAACCCACACATATCCATAATTAACTGGAATGTAAATTTATTAAATCCTTCAATTCTAAGACACACAAAGGCTGAGTGCAAAACAAAACAAAACAAAAAAAAAACTGCTGCTACCTTTAAGATACAAAAGCTTTAAGGGGCCTGGGATTTAGCACAGTGGTTTCACCGCCTGCTGCACAAGCACAAGGACCCAAGTTTGATCCCTGGTATCAAAAAAAAAAAAAAAAAAAAAAAGATTGCAAATGCTCTAAGGACACTCAGAGATGGGAACTCAATGGATGGAAGTAGCTATTTTATGCAAATAGAAACCAAAAAACAGCAGACCTAGGTATACAGTAAGTCCCCAAATTACAAACATTCAAGTTGCAAACTTTTGCAGGTGTATTGTATAAGACTCACTTTGTCAGACTTAGGAATGAATCTGATTTACAAACATTCTCTGAGAACGAACTTGTTTGTAAGTCAGCAACTTCATCTACTTCTATCCGGCAAAAGGAACTTTAAAGTTTTTTCTGCTCTGAGTCAAATTCATTGGATAATGGTAAACGAGTCAATTTATTAAGAGAACATAAAAAATGCAAATACATATATACACTCAAGATTGGAGCACCTAAATACATGAAAAAATATTAATAGATCTGAAGAGAGACATAAACAGCAATACAAAAACATTAACTTTTAATCGCCTACTTTTTTTTTGGTACCAGGAATCAAACTCAGGTCCTTGTGCTTGCGCAGCAGGTGGCAAAACCACTAAGCTAAATCCCTGGCCCTAATCCCCTACTTTTAACAACAGATAGACCATCCTGATAGTAATCAATAAAGACTTGAATTTATACTGCAAAAGATATGTCCAGAACATGCCACTGAAAAGTACAAGAGGAAAAGTGCACACAAAACACTCTTCTGGATGGAGGACATATTAGGTCACAAAACAATTCTTAGTAAATTTGAGAAGACTGAAATCACAGTAAGAATATTTTCTGGCTACAATGGTATTACCCAAGAAATCAGTTGTAGGAGAAAAACTAAAATGTGCACAAATATGTAGATATTAAACACCATTTCCTAAGCAGAAAATGGGTCAAAAAAAGAAATCCGAAAGATATTCAAAAAAACAACTGTTACAGCAAAGTGCGACAGCTCAGCCTCACATCCAAGTGTTATAGCTCTGTGTTACAACCAACGTTAGTTATCTGAAGGTCTCTGGTGGCGAAGAAGTCAAGCAGTGCTCAGAAAGATGGAGGGATTTTTTTATTATGCTGGAGGACTCAGAGGAGTTCATACTCTGAAGGCTAAAGCTCTGAATGGTAATGCAAGCAACCTTACATAGAGATCTCTGGGGTAGGGGGTGGGCCCACCTACTGGGTGAACATGCTCATTGAGGCAGATGGGCAGAGTTAACAGAACATTCTTGAAACCTTAGGTATAAGCATCCTGCAGTACACACAGTTACACTGCTTGAACAGAACATCCTATGGAAAAACACTGGGGGGGGCAACAGACAAAGGCCTGCCCTGTTGTGCATTATTTCTTTATCACAACAACTTAGGACAAACAAAAATGGAAACACAACAAACCAAGACTAATGGAATACTACAATGTACTACTAAGAAAAGGAAGTTTATATCAATAAAAGCTTACCATAAGAAACAAGACCTCAAACCACCTAAATTTATATCTCAAAAAAATAGGAAGAGAACAACAAACTAAGCCCAAAGTTAGTAGGAGGAAGGAAATAAAGAATCAGAGAAGAAAATAAATGACAGAATAGAAAAACAGGAAAGATCAACAGAGCTGAGTTATTTTTTAAAAGATAAAACTGACAAAACATTAGCTGGGCTCACTAGGAATGAAACAGTTTTTGAATCTCATCAGAAAAGAAAGGTCACATTACAACTGATACCACAAAAATACCTAGGATCATAACCCTAAGTTCAACCACCTCACAGACGAGTTGTTTCTGACCACCCCACACACCACCTGTAACACAAGAAACATTTTCTGGAACTGTACTCCTGCATTGGAAATTGCTGGACTTGACCCCCCCACCCAGCAAATCCATAAAAGCTTACTATTCTCTTAGTTCTGTGAGCACCCAGTCCCCCCCTTTTCATAGTCAATTCTAGATCCCTTCTGTTGAAGCCCCAATCAAGTCTGGCTGCCCTGTGTGTCTGTGAACACTCTGTCTTTTTTCAGTGACTTCCAGGTCTTAAGATCCAGTCCTGGAACGTTACCTTCTAGTACCTGCTACATGACACTCTTCCTCCCTCTGTCTGTCTGCCTGGGTTTGTCAGCTTTGCTACTCCCCTTCCAACGTGAATGCCATCAGGGACAGAATAGAGATGGCCCTGCCCAGAGGAGCTGACTTCCCAGTGTGGAACTGGGGAGCAAACATGCTGGCAGATGCAGTCGGTGGGTGGAATTTGGAAAACATACACGCATTGTGCACAGGGCTCATGCTTGGGGCTCAGGAGATGACTGAGGCTGTGACAGAAAGGGACAAGCAGGGCATAGGGGAGGACTGGGGTCTGAAAATCCCCTGGCTGCCCTGTGTACCAAAGGGGGGTGAGTGTGGAAGAGCGTGAATGCAGGCGGCCGGTGCGAACTGAAGTGTTGGGCTGGAGAGAAGGGCCCAGGGTGGGGGGGAAACAGGAGAGCGTAACTGGAAGGAGCACATCCAGGAAGAAGCAGGAGCCATGCAGAGGACAGGGATCCCACAGGCATGAGGGTGGGAGTGCAGGCGGCGGCACTGGGGCACAGAGACCCACGCACACCCGCCTCAGTGACCTGGCTCACAGAATCCATGGGGAGGTTTTTGGGAAACTGTGGCAGGTGGGAGCAAGGCCAAAGTGGTGGCCACAGACTGCTGTTCAGCCCACCTTCCACAAAGAACACGGGGCTGCTTCACCGGTGGAGGCAGAGCTCTGAACAGACAACTGGAAAAAAAAAAAAGGTAGGATTTGTTGACCTACAGCAGCTGGTCATGAAAAGGGAGTTGATGCAGCGTGGGAAAGGGCAAAGAGTGCTGTGAGCACACTGGGATCAGACTGTTGCTGCACAGCCAAGGGAGGGAGACCGCAAAGCCTGCCGAGATGACCGCCCTCCTGGGAAGAACTGTGGTTCTGCGGACAGTCGCCTCACCGAATGTGGGACCTGAAACCGGACAACTGAGAAAATGACCTGATTCCCCTAGGAATGTCACAGGACTCCCTCCACCCTCGCACGTGAACACAGAAACAGGCGCTTCACACATCACAATCAGGAAGGAAACAAGCTCTATGCACGGGTGAGGTTCCCCAACATTCCGACTAGAGCACCTTTCGTCAGAAGCGTGCAAGCTAACACCTGTGGCGGCCCGTGTAGGAAACAGTGTGGTACTTTCTCAACAAGAAGGAAAGACGTTTCACTTACTAGTAATGCCTACGTGGATACACCAAAGAACTGAAAATAGATAATCAAGCAAAAAATGTGTGTCCTCTGTATCTGCCAAGGATGTGCCAAGACGAAACAGTCCCAGGGGCCAGGGATTTAGCTCAGTGGTGCCACCGCCTGCCTCCCAAGCACAATGTCCCCAGCAGTTCCATCCCCGGTACAAAAAACAAACAAACAAACGGCAAAGAAACAGTCCCAGAATGTGTTGAAGATACCGAAAACTGGATTTAAATAGACAGTGACTATTTCTCCCAGGCAGGGTAAGTGGTGAAAGGGAAAATGGTCTGAGGACTGCAGTATCTTCTGGAAAAGCCAATGGCTTTCTTGACACAACACTATCAATCACCTAACCGTTCCGAACCGGATGCCAGACAGTAACACAAATCTCAACATCCACAATTTCAACAATGACACTATATATATCCAACTCTGGTTTTCTGGTGCATTGGGTAACCTCTGCCCAGCCGGCCCTCCCCTTTCCCCCAATCGATGATGACGCTTCTCACTTCTGTAGCCCTCCTTACCTGCTAGGCCCCGTTAGTTCTGCCGGTCAAGTTGCAGGAAGGCCTTGGGCATGGTCAGCTGGGCATCCTGGGTGGACGTGCGGAGTGCTAGGCAGCAGCCTCGCGTCACGGAGTGTGGCAGCCAGATGTCCCAGGTAGGGGCCTCCAGTGCTAAGTGTCTGGCGTCCCAGAAGGTGGTGGTCTGGAGCGGTGAGGGCAGTGGGTGAGTCCTCGGGCCCCAAACCACCGAGGAACTGGCGCTGAGGACAAAGGCAGGGCTGCAACCTGATGCTCCGGAGGTTTAGCAGGAGGAAAAGATTACACTTCATTATGGTCTGCACACTACAGAAACACACACAGCCTCCACCCAACACCGGTCCCAAGGGAAAGAAGATTGGGCGGGCAGAACAGATCTTAGGAGATGGAGAGGCAGCGGGCGGGGTGGGGAGGAAGAGAGGAAGAGGAGGGAGAAGAGGGCACAGGAAGAGAGGAAGGGAGGGGTAGGGGAGAAGAGACCCGGGAGAGAAGACTGGTAGAAGGATGTGGGGGGTGGGGTGGGGCAGTGGGGAGGAGGGGAGGGGCCAGGCTGGGCCACGGGAGAGAGGGGAAGGCCCCACCGGACCAAGGGAGTTCGAGAGTGGAGCAGCGGCGGGGTCGTTGGGGCGGAGAGGAGGCCGAACATGGCCAGTCCTCAGGCCTCAGGCCCCAGAGAACCATCTCTCAGGGCCCGAGCCCGAAGGCCGCTCCTTACCTTCGTCACAGCTGGAACATGGACTGAGGCACGCACGGGGTGGGAAGCGTACACTACGTGACTGCTTGCGCATGCGTGCAGATGTGGGGGGGGCAATTTGGCATAAGGGGCGGGGCCTAGCCGGGCCAGGTGGAACTTCGCCACACCTCCAGCCCAGGGCCCCTCTGCAGATGCAGCCCTTCCACTCCTAAAACCCAGTTCAGTTCAGCTCCCCTCTGTCCCAGTGCCTCAGCCCTGCACTCCACAGTGACTAACCACCCCCGCATCCATTTCTGGTAACTGGACCTTGGGCCGATCAAGGCCAGACTCCAACTGACAGGCCCACTGCCTGCAGGCCCCGCCCTCTCTGCCAATGGCGACACCCACTTTCTGGGGCAGGTGCCTGTGCAGTCATGGGCCTCACACTACCCACAGAGCTGACCAGGAGGAAAGCGTACAGTCCAGTGTTCCAGCTCCTCAGGTAAGGGATCCTGCGGGCCTCGGGCCTCGGCCCTCCCCTTGGGAGATTGTCCAAGACCCGCATGGAGTCCAGGAGGGGACGGAGGTCGCCTTGCTGGCCCCCCTGGAGAGCCAGCCCATCACCTTCAAGCCCGAGGAAATGGAGAAGTCCAGCAAGCTCCAGCAGGCCGCGCCGCAGCACATCCAACAACAGCTGCTGGCCAAGCAAGTGAAGGCCTTCTCTGCCTCGGCTGCCCTTGGCCCCCGCCACTTCTGCCCTGCAGCCCATCCACCTGCAGCATCTGGCCACGACCTAGGCCACCTCCATTACCAGGGTGCAGCACGCCACCCTGCAGCACCACCTGGCTGCCACCGCCACCATTGGCATCCACCCCCACGCCCACCCGCAGCCCCCGGCCCAAGTGCACCACATCCCCCAGCCCCACCTGACGCCCATCTCCCTGTCGCACCTCACTCACTCCATCATCCCCAGCCACCCGGCCACCTTCCTCGCCAGTCACCCCATCCACATCATCCCCGCCTCTGCCATCCACCCCAGGCCCTTCACCTTCCATACTGTCCTGCACGCTGCCCTCTACCCCACCCTGCTCGCTCCTGGGCCTGCAGTGGCAGCTCCCACCGCCCTGCACCTCCACCAGCAGCACCAGCAACACCGCCCCCCCCCCCCAGCCAAGCCACAGAAGTCAGGGCGTGGGAGTCTCCACGGCTAGGGCAGGTGCCCCGCGGTTCCTTCCTCGGGGTTTGCAGCCAAGAGTGCCAGCCCACGCACACTGGGCGTGCAGGGTCCAGTGTCTGGGAGCCAAAGAGTCGAGATTTGGCTCGCAGGGATGGGCTGGGAGTGAGGCTGGCTTTGGGTTTATTATCAGGGATGCCCTTCCTCCTTTTGCTGTCCTCCTCTCCTGTGTTCCTGGGCTAGGGAGCTCCTGTCAGTGCTGCCTGCACCTCCAGGTGGTCACCTCCACATGGTCCCCTCTTGCCTCTATTTTCTATCCTGCGCTCCTGCCCTCTTCCGGCCTCAAGACACTCTCCTTGTCTCTGGCCCCCGAAAGGTCCCACGCCGTCCACTCCTGCGTTCCCGATGCCCTGCTGCTCCCACTCCGCAGCCTGTGGGCAGTGTCTTCCCTGTCCTCAGTGACACGTTGCCCAGGTGAGGTGGGAAGGAAATCTGACCTGGAACGAGATGTGACCCAGTCCCACGCCCAGAAGAGGCCTCCACGTGGCCCCGGGGGACGGTCCTCCTGCCCGGTCGGTGACCACTGCCTGCGTCCTTCCCAGGGTGGGCGCCTGTGATGGGCATATCTTCTGTTGTGTTGGTGTTCCCTTCTTCATTTATAGAATTTTTTAATGTAAAAATTGCTCTCAACTCTATAAAGGCAAATGCTGCTTTTTGTAGCTCATATAAAAAGGTTCCATATTTGTAGTATACTGCAATAATGTTTTCTACATCCAGCTCTTTAAGTGATCCTTGTTCTGGTGGCTTTGTGTAAGTATTGTTTGCCCTAGTTGAATTAAGGAACTTTAAGGGTTATAAAATGAAAGCAAAAAAATAAAGTATTTGTTTTCTGCTAGATAGAAAAAAAAAGCACTATGGCTGAATTTGAGTCTAATCTGAATGTATATATATTTTATTGAATATTGTTATCACTTACATTTTGTTTTCTGTTTATATTGTTTTCACTTTTCTACCTTTTCCAGCTTCTTTTTAGCATTCTGAAACTTTCCTCATTCCTTTTATTTTTCTTCTAATGGGTTAAAAGTGAGTACTTTAGTGGTTCATTAGTTACTAATATTTTAGTAGTTGCCTCTAGAGCTTCAACGTGTATTTGATAGAATGTTTTAATAAAGTTCCTATCTATGTTCTTCTCCCAAGCAGACTAAAGACTGTATTTTGAGGATCATTATATTTAAATATGCCTCTAATCGATCGATTATTAGTGGTCCTAGTGAATTGGTTTTTTTTAGTTTAGTTTTGTTTTTGTTTTGTTTTGTTTTGCAGTACTGGGTTATAAGC